>NC_132884.1:34759317-34961817 GCF_030463535.1 Salminus brasiliensis
AAAAGGGCTCCTGTCAGTCACAGACCCTTAGACCCATCCTAACTCCCTAACCGCCCATACAGCGTCCCTGCTTGTGAACATTTTATATTTGAGCGCGGTATTTGTGAAGAGGCCACCATGCAATATTACAAAATCACAGCACAGGCTAGACCACACTAAAGACGCCTCCCAGTCAGAACACTGAGGGTGAAGTGAGATGTAAACAGTAAACCAGTGTCAGATGTTTCTGCTGTAGTTTGAGGGTGTGTGTGAGAAAAAGAGAGAGATAAAGAGAGAATGCATGACAGCTGACTTAACAAGTTCAGGTACCACACACACACACACACCCTGTCATTATCATCATCATCACTATGATTATCAGCTGAGCGTCAGTATGGCATAGATGCAGGTTAGGCCATTTTAACAGTGAGGCTAATGCACTGCCACACCGTAAAGGTACACAAAATAGAGGTGCTACAAAGCGTTCTTTATGTGATGCCATTAAGGAACCACTTTTGTAAAAGATGAGTGCATGAGAGGGATTTTAAATGGTTAAAGAACTGGATGTGAAGAGGTTCTTCATACTGATGTCGCATTTCCAAAAAAACCTTCTTTGTGGAACCAGTGGAACTTCTATGGCATTGCCTAAAGAACCCATTGTAGCGCCTTTATTTTTCAGAGTGCAGATGGAGTACACAGACCTTGAATTGTTCTGCATTGTTATGGAATATGAGAATTTACTGGAATTATATTGACACTGGGTTGGAATTCTGGGTCGGATTTGTTAACAAAATGTGGCCATTTCTGTGTTTTTGATGTTCAGGGCCAAGTGTGTGTGTGTGTGTGTGTGTGTATGTTGCAGAAGAAGGCCTCCCATGTAGATATTTCTTTGAGGTCAAAGTGAGATGTAAACAGTAAACAAGAAGACAGGTTTCCTGTGTGACAAGTGTTTCTGGTGCTGGTGTGTGTGAGTGAGTGAGTGTGTGAGTGTGTGAGAGAGTGTGTGGTGGGGAAAAGAACATATAAAGTAGCAATGGCCCAGCTGTCACTGTCATGCCGTTGCATGAGGGCTCTCGGCATGTGTGTGAGTGTGTGAGTGTGGGAGAAGGAGTGTGTTAAGGACAGCTATTCAGGGCACCAGGAGGCCTATTGTGTTGAGGATCACCCACACTTCTTCCCTCACTCCAGTAGCCCCTCTTCCTACCGCCACCCTGACACTCGCCTTCCTTCCTTCAGTCCTTTGTTGCGACTCCAGCGTGGAATTCCAGTCAAGCTGAGTACACAAACGTGCGCATATGAATGTGTGCTGCCATCTTTATTGGAGCTCTTCACCAGCACGCGTTACGTTTACCAGCCATTACTGCTAGAGATTGGACCCAAGGCTTTTGAGCCTGGAGTTTAATACTGCACCAGTTTATCATAGCCTATAGTGACATTATATTGGAAATAGCAGTTAATCTGTGCGGTTCCTTAGAAAACGCACTAATATTGAAATATGTTACGTGAAATTGGGCTTAAATATTTTCAAACCTCTTCTAAAAGGAAGCCCGGTGTTGTTTGCGGTTCTCATCTGGTTAATCTGGTCAATCAGTATTAAATGTATGTTAAATCAGATGAGCTGCTTCTGAAACTGAATAAATCTATGTAATGACTGGTTGCATCAAAGAGAAAACTAGAACCAATCATGTGTTCTTAAACTAGTTCACAGCATCTCAACTACGTGCTGAACACAAGCAAGAAGTCCTTGTTATTACAGGTATGTTTAATATGTATTGATTCTAGTGTTATGTAGTGTTTTCCAAGCAAAGACACATGTACAGCCCAGATAAATGGGAAGTAGACTAAGCCTATTAACATGATAATATCATTTACTGCACATTATTTCAATTATGACTGTTTATTATTATTACCTGTTGATTACAACCCATTGTTTCCTTAATAAGCTCCCCGACCAAAAATGAGTCACCTTGCATGTTTAAGCTGGTCGTAACTTCAGGCTCCTGCAGATAGGATAAATACCTACGGGGTGTTTGACAGGAATCATAGATATGTGGTACAGTGCAGGAAATGTCTCGTGTCTCGTGCAGATACAGTTAAAGCAGATTGGCAAAAAGGAGTTCTCGCATTTGGGTGTGCCACAGGTCATATGAGTCTACCAGCCTTCAGGAAATTCTCACTCATCCTTAAGAAGAAGTGAGCAAAGGCCCCCTTCCATGCAACTCTGCTCCATGTGATGATGGTATGCAGCTCCCTGCGGTGTGTTCTTTCAGAAATTGGTGGTGAGGAATCTGCATTGACTTCTAGGAGCAATTCATGCCTGGAAGCAAAGCAATTTTCATTCACAAGCCATCAGTCCCTGTCCGTCAGTTATACTGATGACTGGGGTTTTTGCCACTGCTGGTAGACTTGCATGACTGTATGCTCTGATACACCTGCAAATTCAGCTACTTCCTTCACATTATGGCCTTTGGCATGCCCAAATGCAATCACTCCTTTTTGCTAATCATTCACATCTGCTTTGTGACCCATTTTCCACACATTGAATGAGACACTGACTGCACTGTACCACCTCTTCTCAATCTATGAATCCCATCACACACCACAGGTGTTTATCAGTTGAAAGTGCAGAGGTCATTAAAGATAACACTGACAGCATCATAGCTTATTTTCTGAACTTCCAAAAGTAATGTCAAATGCAAAATGATTGTATTGTACTGAGTGTTTTATATCTGTGTGTATGTGAGTGTTCTGCAATTGGACAAAGGCAATATATGCCATATTCCCACCCACTGTTTCCTCTGAAATCAAGGATTTTCATAAGGAATCAGTTTTCCCCTTGCTGCAGTTACACCCTCTACTCTTCTGTAAAAGCTTTACACTAGATGTTTGAACATTACTATGAGGATGTGTTTGCATTCAGCCTTAAGAGCATTAGTCAGATTAGATACTGATGTTGGAGGATTAGTTCTAGATCACAAACACTGCTTCGACTTTTCCCAAAGTTATTGGATGAAGCTCCATCCCTGCAGAAAACACTTGTCCACTGCTCAACAGCCCAGTGCTGGGGGGCTTTATACCTCATTAGAGGCTTGGTGATCTTAGGCACATGACATCTTCTGAAAATGTCATTAATAAGAAGATATTTCTAGACATTGCAGTGGACAAACTGCACTTTTTTATGGTATATTTACATTTGATAAACCGTATAGCAATCATTTTTTGTACATGGATGTATTCATTGCAGTCAATAACTGTTTTTATATGTAGATCAGACATGATTAGTTGTTAGATATCTTCTCCTGGCTCTTCCAGGACACTTCTTTGGTCCTTATGTTAGAGATAACAGCAGCACACTCCAGATACAAATCTCACACCCATAACCTGTTGACCAGACCTGTTGTTGGCCTTCTTACATATGAACCCCTTAATCATTTATATCATTCATTTTTAAATGTGGGGCCCATCCTTCAATTCCTCTCTCTTAAACAACACAAGTTAGGAAGTAGTTTCAAAGATGTTTCTGAATAATTTATTGTATTTACTGAATTATTAGCAATTACGGAATAATATGTTTTAATTAAAACTCAAAAATAAATCCAGAGTTTAAGGACTTTTACTCCTTTTTAGTTGTAGATTAAGTAAATTATTTCTGTTATAAAACTGGTAGCCCACATACAGGCATTGAAGGGGTTAACCAGTGATGTAAACTGAGTAGATTAGGTAATAAGGTAAACTGAGAAGACTGCTTGTGATAATGTAAGACACTGGCAGTTTATTACATGGTGCTAGCTATAACTCTCCCCTGGATTAAAAAAAAACTAATACTGAAGCTTAGTTTGTTAGCATTAGCTAGCTAGCTACTTTAGAAGGTCTAGCTATTAGAATTTTTGGAGTGCACATACCTGTCCTTAATTCTAAGTGTTCATATTGCTGCTGTCCAATGAAAACCATGTATCTCCATTTTTGTCCGTTCTGAGTTTTCTCCATGGTTTGAACCCTGTAGCTGCTTCTGTACACTGTGCAAACAATTCTGGATGTATGGACCAATAGAAATGCTCTAAATTCCTTGGAATAAACTTATATTTTAGACTGACTTCCATTCAAAGTTAAGACCATTTTTGCCTTCTCCTGGACAGCAACAATACAAAGCATTAACCATATGTCATGTGAAAAAGTTAGGACATCCCATCAAAACCTTTGTCTTTTTTAACATATTTACATTGACATGTAAGACATTTTGCAGACTCTCTCTTTCAGAGCGGCTTACAAAAGTGCTTCGCTGTTTATTCAGAAAATACCCTCATTTGTTTGTATTGACTAGGATCAAACAGATCCCTCTAAGCTTAGAAACACCTAAATACAAAAGTCAGTACGGATATTATTATGGATATTTAAACATGTGGACATTTGATCTTCACTTTTTGGGAGATGGAGGTAATATGACTAAACACAGACAGACTGAAGAAATGTCTTTTTTATATTATTTGCAAAATATAATTATTATCAAATGTTAGGACACCCCACATTAATTACGACTTCAAATTCCTAAAATTAGAATCAGGTGCTGCACATTAGCTCACATCAGCTGCAGATAATTAGAACATCAATGGAGGGGATTTTGGAGGAGCCCTAACCTTTCATTTCTATTAATTGCATTTTTTAAAATTAATAAATTAATTAATAAATTAATTAATTAATGTTGTATAAATGAAGATCAAATGTCCATATGTTTAAATATATCTTTAAAACAGGTTTTCATGGGGTGTCCTAACTTTTTTTTTTTTACATAACTGTATCAGGTGTCATAAGCAGTTGGTCTCCCTAAAAAAGTTGAAATGAAACCCACGCCACTGCACTTCATAAAGAGAAATGTGCCCACTGAAACGTACAGCTGATGATTAGCCCTTTATAGTCATATTCACTGCTTAATTTTAAATCCAATGTCCTGGCGTACATCCTTTACAAGAGTTCATACTTCTTGTGCATAATGTGAAAAACAACACAGCTCCACAAGAGTTCAGGCAAAGACTGTGAAACTAGTTGTTAACTGTGCAGTGAAAATGTGTTAACAGCCCTCCATATGTTTCTAACACATATCTCGCACCACCACACCACTCTGGAGGGGAGAGTTCAGCAGTACACTGTGACCGTTAACAAAGCCTTTGAGGAGCAGACACACTCAGCACTGCACACAATGGAGTGCCGCCGCTGGGTTTTCTGTCGCACTGAGGGCTGCTGGAAGGGGAGACGTGTGGGAGGGAGGGGGGTGGGAGAGTGAAATGACCCCGCCGTGTCGGTGCTACTGCAGTTTCGTGACCCCTTAAGCTCAGGCCCAGCCCCCTTGCGCGAATGGCTTTGTAAGGCTTGATGCGTGGCACAGGGTGCCGCCGAGGGGGAGCGAGAATAAAAGAAGCCCACCGCCCTGTGAAGAATGGTGGGAGTGAGGTGGAAAACTCCAGGCTCCTGCTATACACATGGCACTCCAGTGAAAAGGGGACCTTCGCATTGTGAGTGCATCTCAATGGCAGTGGCACCTCATTTGTCGAAGACAAACGCCCTTCATAACATGAGTGTCTTGTCCCTACAAACCAAACAGACCAAAGTCATTAATCATCCATTTTACGTGAACAGTTGTAGAGGGAGTCCCCAGATGTAAAAATAGCTCCTCATGCTTAGGTGAAGATGACATCTACATGATGTCTAGCAAAAACAGTCAGGTATGTACATTTTTGGTGTCTTTAGCCCTCCTCTAAAAGTTTGCACTAACGAGAGTGGCTCCATTCAGCCTGAATCCACATCATCATCTGCTTGAGGGTGCCTAAAATTGAGGAACAGGTCTTTTCTGCAGTTTCTGTCTAATGAATATTCATAGGCACTCAGCACAATGCAGGCAGCCCCTAAGCCCTTGAGAAGAAGTCAGCTTGTGTTTGACTCTCAGGTCAAGGGATTCTGACAGACTGGCTCACAAAGGAGGCTTGACTCAAGAATTCCTCTGCGTTGCCGGGCAATGCTTTTGTCTGACCAATTTCTGTGTCTACATATTCATACCCCTTGAAGTCATTAGTAGTCGTTCATTCATAGAGGCACTCCCACTTGACCCATCGTCTTTTATCGTGGGAACGCTGTAGGGAGTCTAGGTTGGCGAAACATTTTCAGCATGTTTAAGGCAACCTTAGACCTATAACTCTCCCTCTTTTTAAAACCGATGCTTCAGCATATATTTTAGGGGTGCGGGTGGGCTAACAGCACAATTATTTTCATTCAGTGTTTTACATACTAAACTGCACTACATCCAATTACACAGGACTAATTGAGTTCTCTTTGTAATGAAACATGAAGTTGGTCATAGGAGTGGGCGATATGGTGAAAGTATTATATTGTGATATTTAAAGACACACACGTGATCAAAAACAAAATGCTGCAGTGGCGACAGATTACTATTAAACTACTATTTAAATACGCTCATATACTGAGTACAATATGTCCTGCACTCCATCTATTCAACCAGACTAATTTCACCTTGCAGCTGATCAGTGTTATTTAAGTACTAGCCTCAGAATCAGAATAGCAATCGTAAAGTTATCACAATATGATAAAATATCACCATATTGCCCACCCCTAGTTGGTCAGTATTCTCAGAAACGCACATTGTGACCAAATCTCTTTTGATAGCAGTAAAATGTTGCCATAATACCCAGTTGGGCCTTGACGGAAGCTAAAGTTTGGAATTGCTTATCATTAGGCCTTCAGATAGACTACAGTTTTACTAATCTCACACTCTAAGCACACACCATTCTAAAATTCTGTCTTTTCAGTACCTAAACAGCAAAGGGCAACCTGATTTAGACAGAAAACAATAACACACGTACATACGTACAAACATTAATTAATAGAATGTTAATTGATAGAAATAGAAGCATTAGTAATTAGTAGGGAATAAAAAATAAAGAATAATAAACCAGTACTCAATTCTGTGTCCAGATAAACTACAGATAAACAGAAGTGTAGATAATTCTCAAATGACAGCATAAAAGTAAAGCAAAATTAATATCCATACCGCCTCATATTTTAAAAGTGATAACCACATCTTGAGGCAGATAATTTCCCAAAAAGTCCCATAAACAGATAATTACAGTATAATAAATATTTCTCATAGTTGCCAAACTATGAGAAACACAGAATTCAACTAACAGCTCCTTGTATTGTCTACCTTTATAAAACCGTACCTAACAGTACATTTTATTGTATCATTTAAAGTAGTAAACCTGCTTTGTATACATTGTTATTATATGTAAAATTAGTATAAGAAGTGCTCCCAAACTTTTGAACAATAGTGTAGAATACAATAGTCCGCAGTTTACTGAAACCTTGTCTAACGCAGCTTACAATAGAGAAACGTTCACACTTGTGTTGCATTCTCCTTTCAGACTGTGCAGTGTCCACTTAGCTGCTTCATTTACACAGATTGAGACTGGCAGACTGGCAGATTGATACTGAGGCACCGATACTTCCAATTCTGCTGTTCCTTTCTGAGAATCGATCCGAACACAAAAACATCAATATCAGGTGTTTTCTTTAAGGCTTCAGCCTGAATATTTGTCTTTTCATGAAACTGAATGTACATTAAATGCTAAAAAATGAAAAATGATGAAGTAAATGTATCTACTTCTATCCTCTTCCTCTGCTTCGCACACCAATATTAAGGGTTAAGGGTTGCAAAATATTTTTGTCAACATTTACTGGTTTTCACTGTAGAGACTCTGCATTTCCAACTGTAGAATCGTAGAAGCCATACTGAGCTACACCTTCACTGAAACATTGGAACTGTAACATGTGTCTGATTAATGGCACATTTTAATAACGAGGTTAATAAGCAGGCTAACAGTTTTATACACTACATTTATTTACATGTACAGCTAAATAAGCCTTAATATACGTAACTAAAAAGTAACTAACTAACATAACAATAACTATTACCATATAGAAATCTGATATATGGCAACATATAGATTTTAACTATATGACGTACGGTATCTTAGAATGTGTGAAATTCCCTTATATTCAATATTTATGTATTTGGCACATATAGAAATATATGTAATATATATGTACACGTATAAGTAAAGGTAAAGGTGCACGTATTTGTCACTGTACACTGTACAGCAAAATGTGTCCTCCGCATTTAACCCATCTGGTAGTGAACACACACTCACACACACACGTGTTAGGGGCAGTGAGTACACACACACACCCAGAGCGGTGGGCAGCCAACTCCAGCGCCCAGGGAGCAGAGAGGGTAAAGGGCCTTGCTCAAGGGCCCAACAGTGGCAGCTTGCCGAGCCCGGGAATCGAACCCACAACCCACAATATGTCAACATATATCTGTGTGTAACCCATAGTTTTTTAGATATACATTATGTAATATTCAATATAATATATATTTATACATAAAGATCAAACATTTACTGTTGTGCAAATAAAAAAATAATTTAAAAAATCATGATTTTCACTTTTTGACATCATTTGTGTCACAATTGCATGATTAATAGACCAACAGACTTGGTCCCAAATGACTTATTTTTTATTCACTTCCATTAAAAGTTATACATGCTTCTTCCTTCTCCTGTAAATTTGCCATTTTTAAAGTTTTGCATGACATACTGTATATACTCTGAAATATATGCCCCATCCTTTATAATATATATGTCAATAGATATGCTCATATGTTTTGTATGGGTGATACCAAACAATGCCTCCACTTTTCAAATCAAATCAAATCAAATCAAATTTTATTTGTCACATACATAGTCATACACAGTATAACTTGCAGTGAAATGCTTTTTTGACAGTCTGCTCACATCAAGCTATACAATAAAAATCTACATTTAAACTTAACTAAACCTTAACTTAATGAAGTAAAGTGCAAAAGTGCAAAAGAAAAATAAAATAAAAATGAAGAAAATAAAAATAGAATAAGTTACATTTAAGTTAAGAATGGAATATAAAAATGAAAATATAGAAATATAAGCAAAAAAGTACAGTACAGAATACAAATATACAAATATATATACAGAGATGAAATAGTGGAAATAGTTATACATTTACTGGAGTAATGTTGCCCAGCACTTTGTCCAATGCTCTGGGGCTTTTGCATGACCCGGTATCGGACTGAAAGTGAGAGAAACCGACCGGTATCGCCCAGCCCGGACACAGAGAGCTCTGCTCTGCTCATAAAGGAGCTGAAGGCAAACATCCGAACCACATTTCTCACATGCCGGAAGATCCGGCATCACCCGTCGTGCCGTGACCCCGCCCCTCACCTTATATGGAACAGAGGCTGCTCAAGTGGGCGGGGCTACTGGCGCCCTGTTCTCATGAATGAGCCTCGAGCTCTCAGTGTGGAAAAGTTGGAGCACGCGCCCCGGAGTCACCGGCACATCTTACAGGAGCTCTGAGAAGTAAAGCTACAGAAAATGGATTACCGTCGTGTTCAGACCTCCTCACTCTGCTTCTATTTATTTATTAACAGCGTATTTATTGTTATCCACTCCAAGGAGCGTAAGTAGTCCATTTTTTTACCTCTTTAAAACTACACTATTAGAAAAAGGGTCTCTATAGTACGATATAGGGTTCGTCGACTAGTGGAACCCTTTGTGGTGCTATGTAGAGCCATATAAAATGTATTTAAGAGTTTATTTTTTCATTCTAGAGATTAAAATCATTTAAACAGGTAATGGTTATTAGATTTGTAATGGTTCTGTATATTACCAGTGCCTAAAAACCCAGTGGTAGGGTCACTGAGGTACTGACAACCGTCCCCTTTTAAGCTGGTCACAGGTTTAAGCTGTATAATTACTTTTTACTTCTGTTTTAAGCAGTTAAAGTTTGTTTAATCCAAGCTAAGTTATAACTGAGTCATTTAAAATGTGGTGTTTTGACTGAGTCACAGGAAATGTCATGTCTGAGACCTGTGAAGCTTCTGGAGTATCATGTCATGGCCTTTTCTAATGGTCTTAATGAATGTCCTTTCAGACATGCTGCTCGATATGAAGGCCTCTGGAGGAGAGCTGGGTTGGTTGACCTCGCCAAATGAAGAAGGGGTAAGACAGCTGTTTTTGAGACCTTGTCCAGTTCCCTGGTCTAATTGCATGGGACACTTCTTCACATTTCGAAAGGCGTTACATCCATGAGTCAGTGGTACAGCCACAGCTCCTAAAACACTGGCTCCCTGTGAGTCACATTTCCTCATATCTAGTGATAAGCTTCCCAGCTGTTCGTGTTGAACTTGGTGTTGTACTGTAACTCAGATACAGTGCTTTTGTTCTTGCGATGGTTGGTCTTGATTAAAGATATTATTGCTTGTATTTCCAAAATCACAACTTTATAGGGGGAGGAAAAAACCTTCTTAACTTTCAGTGGAAGTCAATGTCAAAAGATTTTATCCCAGGCCATTTTGTAGCAATTTTATTAGTCCAATTATTGTGAAATATTTAGAACAATTAAAGAAAGCCTTTTGTGTGTGTGTGTGACAGCAACGATATTTAATATTTAGCTCCGGAGACCCTAATACTGAGGACAGGGAATATGAGTTCCGGCTCATCCTGTGTCTCTATATGTTATATATAAAACCAGCCTACATTCCCGTGGTCTCCATGGCTCACTTTGTCTTATGAATAGTAATGCGGCCTTGGTTGGACCCTATTAACAGAGTTAGTTATGTATGATAGGAAAAAGAAGGCAACTAAGCCCTGTGTTAGAGGGAGCATACTATCCTCTATCTTTAGTCATGTGGTTTCCTTTCTGAGGGACTGGAGGAAATGGAGATGTGGTTGGGGCAGTGAGTGAGCCATTTTGCCTCTGGTGAGGTGTCGGGATTACGAGAATCCTGCGTAGATTCCTCCAGTCACTCCAAGGTCTCATGAGAGATTTACACTCCAAATTTGCCCCCCCCCCATGGAGACAGCTTTACAGGTTTAAGGACAAGTTCGAAGCATTCACACTCTCAGGCTGGAAGGAAGGAGGGGTTAATTACTCTTTTGGAGACCAGTCCTGTCATTTTCTCTTTCTGATGTTGGAGGCCACCCCTTGTTTCTCTGAGCTCTTGAGCCACCGTGTCCACACAAGGCCTTTGAGGTCCGCATGCCTGGCCTGACCCGCTGTTGAAGCGCTTTTGGTGCATGGAGGAAAGAGGGCGTTTTGTACATCAAGAGAGGGATGAGAGTGGGAAAGAGGAGGGCTGTTATTTCATGGAGGCTTGTCTGTCTTTGCACTCTTTGATACACCTAAGAAGACTGCGGGTGAAAGACATGCCAAGACATGTAATTCCCACACCTACGCTTAGAAGTCTGGGAAGCAATAGGGGTGAAATATGAGTCAGTTTCCTGAAATATGTTGATAATGACTCTAACTTTGTAAAAATCTGTTGAATATATATACACTGCCATTCATATTTGTTCTTTGATGTAGATTGTTGAAGTTATTGACAGATTACTACACTCAAATTGTCTATTTATATTTTGACATCATATGAGTAGTATACATGAATCTGCCAGAGGTGTAAAGATTCACAAAATTCAGTATTTGACATTTTTCTTTTTGCCAAAAAAGAGTGCCTGAAAATATGCCTATTAAAAATGTTAGCGAGATAATTTTCCATGTCAGCCCATTGGAGCATTCAAAATGATAAAAGCATAAAATTTACAATGAAATCTGTGCTGTATGGTGTTCCTAGTGTAACATTTTACCCACAAGCTAACATGCTAGTCACAATACAATACAATGCAATCTGCTACAAACACATGTTCAGTAAAATACAATGTGCTGCAATAGAGTTTGCTACAATACAATACACTGTGATTAGTTACACTGTTAGTGTTTTACTGTATAGAAACCAATAGTTCCAAACTTTTGAACAGCACCATAAAGTCTGTATCTGTAAGTAAGTCTTTCTTTCTCTCTCATTCACTCACTCTCTGATCTTTCTCTTTGTCTCTCTCTCAGTGGGAGATAGTCCAGACAGTAGTGAACGGCTCCCTCCTCTACACCTACAGCGTGTGTAACGTGGCCAGTGACTCTGAACAAGACAACTGGCTTCGGACCACCTTCATCCAGCGTCCGCTCGAAGCCTCACGGGTCTCTGTGGAGCTGCGATTCGTTGTTCGTGACTGCAACACTTTCGGCGGCACCTCTCCCACCTGCCGGGAGACCTTCGGCCTCTACCTGTTCGAAACAGACACAGATGTGGGCACCAGTTTCCGGAAGGGGCAGTTCCGCAAGATTGCCACAGTGGCTCCTGATGAAGTGACTGCGAACCGGGGTGGTGGCCGGGCGTCCGTGCGGGTGAATGTGGAGACTCGGAGTGTTGGGCCACTCTCCAGACGAGGCTTCTACTTGGCCTTCCAGGATGCGGGCGCCTGTGTGGCTCTCCTGGGGGTTAGAGTGTTCTACACCACCTGCCCAGCCATCCAGCGCAGCCTGGCCACCTTCCCTGAGAGGGTGACCGCAGGGGCGCTGGCTGAGGTGGAGGGAACATGCGTGAAGGATGCGGTGGTGGCTGGACAGGCGACTCCCAGAATGTACTGCACTGCTGAGGGCGAGTGGGTGGTACCGGTGGGGCAGTGCCACTGCAGAGCCGGCTATCAGGCTGTGGGACAGACCTGCAAAGGTAAGAGGATTTGTGTTGTTTATGTAAATATATATATATATATATATATATATATATATATATATATATATATATGTGTGTGTGTGTGTGTGTGTGTGTGTGTGTTCTTTTCTCCCAATACTGATTCTGGTATCTGAACACCCAGTCTAAAAGCATATTAGTGTTACCATATTAACCAGTAGAGAGAGTATTCTGTTTGATGCTAGCTTGCCCATTTAGGAGACATATTTGTATGTATAGTAGCCATACCTTGTATGTATGGCCATTTTTCCTTCTGTATCACATCTGATCCAACTAATCAGGACTGGGTTGCCAGAAAACAACTTAGCACAAAGGTGATTCTTAATTGACCTAGCAGCTATCATTCTGAACACTCTCTCTACCAGGTACGATTATCTTAACCCTAAGATACCAGCCTTGAAGTGTGTTAGAGCAGAGACCACAGACCTAGGGATGAGAACCATTTTTTAAAATCTGTCCTGGATAAAATAGCAAAAAATAGTTAAATAGTTTTTTGTTAAATAGTGTGCAGCCTTCCTTGTGGAGGGAATATCACTGGAATTTCATCTTTTGTTGAACCCCCATGTCAGCTGAGATTGAACTGGATCTATTTAACTAATTAAAAAACAAAATTCCTTGTAATGTTGCAGCAGTCAGCGGGCTGGATGGTGGGGAACAACTGTAAAGCTTTGTGGGTGGCCTGCCAGAGTGTGTCTCTGAGCAAGTGTGTGCTAAGATGCCTTAGTGTGTAGTATTCTTACCACAGAGCGTTCTGAGAGGAGTCGCTTATGAGTGTGTGGAAGACAGAGAGCATGACTTCAGTGTAAAAGAATGTCTGCCTCGTCCACACCCTTTCACCTGCTCGCATTTTACATCCGATCTGCGTGTGTGTTTAGTGCTTTAGGAAGGAAGCGTGAAGATACCGGGTTGCCAGTGCAGAAGTATGTGTCTGTGCGGGAGGGGGGAGTGTGTAGAGATGGCAGAACTGGTTTTATAGATATCATAGATAAAAGGAAATAGATAAATGGAACAGACTGGATCCTGAACTGCCAGTGGAACCGTGAGAACGTCTTCTTCCCTTGAAAATAACTATACAACTGTAAAACTATATAACCATTCTTTTGTTTTACTGGTATTTTACCTTGTGGTGGGTAATAAACTGCATTTGCTGCTTCAGGCTAGCATGATAGAATGATTTAGGAATTTCTTTGGAAAGGAGGGAGGGTTCCCAGGCTTATCTCATTCATGGATTCTCATGTCATCCGGCAGCTGAAGTGACTCAGTGGGCAGGCCTAGTATTACCTGAATACTACCTTGTTTCGCTGTGTGTGTTTCTATGACTACACCTCACCGCAGATTACAGGGAAGGCTTTTGGCACACCCTGGTCACACTGAGTCAGTTATCATGTAATTGAGGGCTGCAGCTCTTTGGACGCCTTTTGTAGTGGTGGGAAATATGCGTTTAACTCAGTGGTGTTGAAATGCAGGCTTTTTCATGTTGGGCAGCTGCAACCCAAAACCATATCAAAGATAAGGCTGGGCTTGGGAGGGTTGAGGGGATTGTTGAGTGAACCTCATAACCTGAGCTTACTAATGAAAAGTGCCAAAGGAATCATTATATTGGAATTGGTCAGCAGATAGTGGCTTAACGATGACATTTTAAGACTTTGATATGATGAACTCCAGAAGAGCAGATTGCTTCAATGAGGCTTTTTAAAAATTCAGTTGACTGCATAGAAATGAAACTTGCATTAGAAAGTTAATGTATCCGTATCAGCATATACGTACATGAAAATATCAGAAATCTACATCATCCGCATTCCCATATTCATACATACCCGGTTTAGTTGTTTGGAAAAATGCATGGATATAGTCCTAAAAAATTAATTGTCCACTTGCATGGTCCCGCTCATACAATAGCCATGAGGGCAGCTGTGCATATGGAAAAGTCTAAGTAACAAGCTCAGGAAGGAATGTTCTAGAGACCTTGACTTCTGGTGGACTTCTGGTTAACAAGGCCTGACTGTCTGCACCTGAAACGGATGTAAGGGTCATCAGGGAATGGGAATTGTTCAGTGATATGTAATGCTGTGGAAAGGGTACATTCCGAATGTTTCCAGCAATCCGGCGTTTCCAGGAGACTGTTTGAATGTTTTTTGCCACCTTTGGCAGATTGACTGAGTGACGAGACCTGGGGGAGGGATGCGGTTATGAGAGGGGCGTCTTGTTATCTTTGAATGATGGCACAAATCAGGAATGAGAGCGCAAGTCCGGACTTCACAGCCGCCTTTTGTGTTGCTTTCTCTTCTTCCAACACTCCTCATTGTCACGTTGAATGCTTTTTACTCACCAACTATGCTTATTTTTATGTCAGTCACTTATCACTTTATGGTTTGTAGCATTTGGCCTTTTGAAAGGCACGTAATCATTAAAGTTAATTCGGGTATTGGGTGAAGTACCCTGGAGCAGAAGGCCTCATAGCATTCATTGGAAGAGAAGGTGCTTAACCCCAAACAGAGAGACAATAAAGTTGCTAGTGACATTGTTCTCATTGGAGTTTTACGAGCGTCTCTTTCTATGCAGGACTTCTGTTCTTCTAGGCTTATCGCCACCTGCCACTCTTGGAAAGGCACTATTGTGATTGGCTAGCTGGCTGGAGTGGGGGTGGTGGCTGATTTGAACAGGGATTTAGGGGAACACTGAGTTTGGCAGTTTTGGAGGTGATATGGCTGGGTAGCATTACTTCTTTCCCAGAGACATGGCTATGCTTATCCATGGTCCATATCTGATTTTAAAGGCAGGATAACACTTCTTCATCAAGTATCCTTTGATGGACCGTACTACTCCCTGAATCGCATTATAATCAATTGTTGACTAGTTTATAACATAGTTATAACATATGATAAGACTTAAACAAAAACATAAACAAAGACTGAACTAGTGTAAGGTGTGCCTCCAACTTCAAAGTAGGACAGGTGGATAAATAATGCAAGAAAATGATTGCTTTGTTTATTTTTCTTTCTTAGTAGCACTTTCACAGTAACTTGGGGGGGGGGGGGGGGGGGGGGCATATTCTTGCCAAGACTAGTTATTGACATTTTTCAGCTTAAATCTCTTAAACCTTCATAGTTCCCCTGAACTACCTTTTCTTAATAATGTTCCACACTGTAAAAACGGCACACTGAAGACACTTCTTACCTTCATGTATCCTCTCCCTGTGCCTATTGGTCATTGTGGGATCTTTGCACAGCATTTTAGAGAAGTCCATGTTTCATGAGTTTAAGCACATGGGTGGGAATGAGCGAGCTGGATAAATGATGGAAGAATATCTCAGTAGCACTTTTACAGTAGCTTCTTGGAGGGGGAGCACATTCCTGGGTCTTCCAAGACTAGTCATTTGGCTCTACCACATTTTTTTCAGGCCTTTTACATTGGTGGCATTGTTGGTTTAACCGCCGACTCTTCCACCCACACAGCTGTGACTGGTTCCTTTGTGTACTGCGTTGCTTATGACAATATGACTTCAGAGGGCAAAGTCTGTAGTATTGCAGTCTTATCTGATTCATCAGTCATCTGTGCCATGTTCCCAAACTTTCGGGAGGGAACACAAACTATGTTTTATGGGTGTAAAAATGGACTTACTCATTTGTCTTCGCTCTTCCTACACACAGTGTCTCATGTTCGCCGTAGCTGCGTCCGCCCACATTGAGTCCAAGCCACTGCTGTGCCCAAAGCTTATATCTATCAATTTGTGTTGCCAACTATGACATAAGAAAGAATGAGCATTACGGTTGAGCCGCCTACACAATTGAAATGTTGTGTTTTGGCTTTTGGAGTGTGTTACAGGGTGGATGTGATCATAAGTCTGCATGGGAAGTCATTGTTCTACAGTGTGCGAGAAAAAAAATCTATATTCAACTAAATGGGTAAAATTTCCCAGAAAGGGATTAAGCTTAGTCCTGGACTTCATAATATTAACTACTGAAAGGAGATTCTCCATTGATTGAAAGCTGTAGTCTAGGACTAAGCTTAGAAAACTAAGCCTCTAAGTATAGTTTAATCCACGTTGAGTTATTTGGAGAGCTTAGAGACGTCCAGAAACGAAACGGGGTGAGTTTTTTCCCCCTCATTCCCGACTTCAAACAAAATGAAAAGGAAGGCTACTTTTCATATGCGAACATCCCTTCCACCCCCACCATACATGCGCTCAAACACACACAGCAAATACACAAACCCCCACGGAAAATCCCCTCGAGAGAACTTCTGTCAGCAATCCTTAAGCGCCAGGCCTATTCACACCCACACACCCGCACCACCTACTGCTCGTCAAACTGAAACTCCGTCCTTTTGTTTGAGACGATGGCTGAAAGACTGACCTCTGGGGGGTCACAGACCCTTTCAAAAGATTCACCACTGTGTAGAATCCATAGTCAGCCTCACTCTGCAGACCTATGAGTTTCTCATGCTCATTAAAACTACATGTAGCAGCACCAGCCTCTTCTCCGCACTGTTCTTGTGCTCCAGAATCATGCTCCCCCCCCCAAAAAAAAACATCCTCTTTGTTAATGATTGTTAGCATCGCCACATCCCTCTTTTCCAGAGTTCCTCTATGCTAGCATGTTCTCATCCCTTAGTGCAGGAAGGAAAGGAGGAGAGGATAAAGCCTATACACACTCGCAATTCCTGCATCCTGTTTTGTCCAACGGACGTCCTCGTGGCCCTGTATAGCTCACCTGCGGGTCTCAAAGCTTCTCCGTCGGCCTTCTTTTATTCCAAGCTTAAACGTGTTAGTTGCTTCTCACGCTCTTAACCGCTTCTCTTTTGTTGGAAGCTAAAATCGCTGCGGGTCCACCGTCCTGGTGTGATAAGTACCTGTTGTGAGGATTTGTGTCGTCGTTGATGGATTCATCCTGTCCGTAACTCAGCCAGTGTGAATCCATTTGCACCTATTGTTCTTCTCTGATGGACAGAGGGGATAACAGTGGTCTCCTGCAGTTCTGTCGCTTAAGTAGTCGCAAGCTTTGAAGTGTTGGAGTTGACGGAAATTCAAGGCAAAGGATTTGAGGCCTAAAGCTGTTTTTCAACCTGCATGTCTACATGCTCAGAATGTAGAGTCCACTCCTGTGTACAAAGTTTTGTAGATGTGTGAAAGGAAAGAGATTAAAATAACGGCACAGAGCAGAAGTAATTATAGTGAATTATAGTGAATTGTAATTATAGGAAGTGACACATTATCAAAGACAGAGTAACTGAGCCAATCAAATGTTTTTGATAAGCTTTGAAATAAAATAAAAAATTAAAAAGTGTAATTTGGCCAAGGGTGCCCAAACATTTGCATACAACTGTATGCTGTACAGTTGTCTTTTAGACAAATTATATATTAACCACTTTCTCTTTCCTGTCTTTTCAGCATGCGAGGCAGGCTATTACAAGAGCTCTGATTCTGGTATTCCGTGTCAAATCTGCCCGGAAAACACCCAGCACTCAGGGCCTGGGGCACTCCAGTGTCCCTGCCTGGAGGGCTTCTACCGTGCCCCCACAGACTCCAGCTCTGCCCCCTGTTCTGGTGAGTAATGTTAACTGGAGACCTTTGCTTTGCAGATTTTCCTATTCAGAGATGAATATTTCCTTTGGGCTCATTGTAACCTTAACTAACATCCCACAATCCTCCTTTCCCTTAGGTCCACCTGGTCCACCAGAAGACCTGACGTACACTTCTCTCCTCATTCTGGGGACTTTACAACTGACATGGAAACCTCCTAGCAACACAGGTGGCAGGAGTGATGTCACCTACAACGTGGGGTGTGAGCGCTGTGATGGAGCGGTATGTGTACCTTGCGGTAACAGGGTGCGGTTTGAGCCTGCACACACAGCTCTGCGGGAGCCTGAGGTTACAGTCAGCGAGCTGGAGCCACACATTAACTACACATTCACAGTGGAAGTCTTCAATGGAGTGTCCCAGTTTAGTCGTCAGAAGGCCAGCGATAGCATTACGACCGTGTTACACTTCACAGGTGAGACTTCTGAGGGTAACTGGATGCACAGATAGAACAGCATGACAGAAATTGAACTCTATCTTTATGAAACTGAAAAGCAATGATGGAGTACATCAGCAATGAAGGACATTAGCAGTTGAAATAATGGTCCTTAAATGTTTCTCATTACAGATCCTCCTAAGGTGACTTTCCTCAGAGTGGTGGATCGAACCCCTACTAGTCTGACTCTGTCTTGGACTGTTGGTCACCGCACATTCTCCCGCCATTCTCCTCATTATGAGCTTATGTACCGCATGAAGGTATGAACACCATCTTTTCTTCTGATCATTCCTTCTTTACTGACCTCAAAGGCTCACAGTCTATTTGCTACTCTATTTGCTACTCAATAATATTAATATTAATAATAGGTATGCTTATTAATATTTCTCCTGTTGTCTGTATCTCAGGAGGACCAGGCAGAGCAGGATGTCACTACTTACACCGTTCTGAAGCTGGAGAAGGACTCTGCCCAAATTAGTGACCTCTTGCCTGGCACTAAGTATGTGTTTCGTGTTCAGACACTCACTCCAGAGGGCCATCCCAGCAGCCACAGCACAGAGCATGAATTTGAGACTCTACCCTTGGGTAAGGATATGATTGCGTGTGTGTCTCGACCATTTTGGTCCCAAATAATCAATATTGAAAATGAGAATAAATAAAGTCTTCATTTGTATCTAACAACATGCTTGTTTTTTGTTCAACAGCGGAGTCACACACACAGGGCAGTTCTAGTATTGTCATGGGCGCCGTCGCTGGAGGTGGGGTCATGTTGCTTATCGTGGTGGTCATTTTGCTTCTGCACAAAAGGTTAGACACGCCGTCAATTTTTTTTTCTTTCCTCCTTTCCTTATTCTGTCCTTCTGTCCATATCTCCTCCTCAACATCGGTTCAGGATTTCCCGGACCTGCACCCTGCATGTCTCACCCTCTCCACCCAGTGGCCTCCTGTTTACATTCCTGCTTTGATCTGAACTTGATGTCATTAAAAAATAATAATGTGCAAATGTAATTTTGACCATGCCATTTGTGTTATCAGGAGGCTGAATTCGCATGTCCGGCAGAGATCAGGAGGCAATTACTTTGCCTGTCCAGGTATGAAACATCCTAATTGAACTTCATTTCTATTATATATCTTATATTGTACAATGCTGTATACTATTTGGACTGGTTATCCAAAGCATTAGGCCTATGCAGAGACATGACTCACTGTTGACTTTACCATTAGCACTAGAATTTAGTCCAAGCTTAATGTATGTCTTAATCATATATGCTACATATATGTATCTAAAATATTTTACATTGACAAGCTTTTTTTGCTTGACATTCTTAATACTGACATTTCCAGATGCTCATTTATACTGGTCCAGTTAAGTGCTTGCACATGCAAATGTTTGTATTTCAGAGTCACATCCATCCTGAGCCATCCTCACATTATTTACATTATGTAAACATGCTCTTTAACCTTCTGCCACAGAAAAACTGCAGCCTCTGAAGACCTATGTTGACCCACACACCTATGAAGACCCCTGCACAGCTATCCTCAAGTTTGCCAGCGAAATTCACCCCAATTACATTACCAAGCAGAAAGTCATTGGAGCAGGTACGTTACACACTGATGATGACTCCCTATATATATATATATATATATATATATATATATATATATATATATATATATATATATATACACACACATATGCTTCTCCATGACTATGTTGGTGATTACACACATCTCTTAGCCAATTAAAATGTGTGAATGGTTTTTTTTTTTTTACAATTTAGTTTAATCCTAAATTGTGATGGAAAACGTCATGCTGATTTTTTTATGGCAGTTTGAGTTTCAGTTTGCATTGAATTTGCACACATTTTAGAAGAGTAAATCATCAATCTCTCTCATCTTGTAGGAGAGTTTGGCGAGGTGTTCCGGGGTCTGCTGAAGTTGCCTGGGCGCAATGAGGTTGCTGTCGCAATAAAGACCCTGAAGCCAGGCTACACAGAGAAACAGCGGCAGGACTTCTTGAGTGAGGCCAGCATCATGGGCCAGTTCTCCCACCAGAACATCATACGCCTGGAGGGGGTTGTCACCAAATGTACGTGTAAGGTCTTCATCATCACAGCTCTCGGTTTTCAAGCACCCACTCAGTCGAGTCATTTAGCATGTACTGAAAGTCTCCACAAAGTGTCTGATGACTTATTTGCCATGTTCTAATTGGATTCCTCCACTGCTTTTGCCTTGCAGTCAAACATGCCATGATCATCACAGAGTACATGGAGAACGGTGCTCTGGATCAATACCTTAGGGTAGGTCTGACAGTATGAAGTATATTAGATTTCTTAATTTTTTTTTTTCTTTTAATATCTGTTGCATGAATCACAAACATTAATGTGACTCTCTAATTCAATTCAGGACCATGATGGGGAGTTTTCATCCTACCAGTTGGTGGGCATGCTTGGTGGCATTGCTGCAGGCATGAAGTATCTCTCAGACATGAACTACGTGCACCGAGATCTTGCTGCACGCAACATTCTGGTCAATGGCAACTTGGAGTGCAAGGTGTCAGACTTCGGCCTATCACGTGTGCTGGAAGACTACCCCGAGGGCACCTACACCACCACTGTAAGCCTCTTGATTACTGACCGTTGCTACATTCATTAAATTAGAGTGGTACATGTACTGAATGCTGACTTTAAACAATATCTAACATATTATTTTCTGTTTCTAAGGGTGGAAAGATTCCTATTCGCTGGACAGCACCAGAGGCCATAGCATACAGAAAGTTCACCTCAGCTAGTGATGTGTGGAGTTTTGGTATAGTCATGTGGGAGGTGATGGCTTTTGGAGAGAGACCCTACTGGGACATGAGCAATCATGAGGTACAGCATCTTTTTACCCAGCATGTTTATAAAGACACTCCTCACTCATGTTAAAAACATCCTAAATAAAAAAATACACTATATGTCCAAATGTTTGTGGACACCCCTTCTAATGAATACTTTAGATGTGCAAATGTACACGCAGCTTGTCTACTCCCTGTAAATAAGTAATGCAGCAGATAAAGAACGTATTGGCACCATGGCTAATGTCAGATGTGGGCTAGAGAGGTATAAAGCCTCCCAGCATTCAGCTGTGGAGCAGTGGAACTGTATTCTCTGAAATAATGGTGCTTCGTCTAATACGTTTGGGATGAGGTGGTGTGGTAATTATCTAATACCCTGACCCCACTAATATTCTTGTGGCCAAATGCAATACAATCCTCACAGTGATGCTTTAAAATCTAGCAGGAAGCCTTCCCTGAACAGTAGAGACAGTCCAACAAAAGCAGTATGAACTTTTTTTTAAAGATTCAATGAGTGAACCCAATACTGTCCCAATACTTTTGTCCATATAGTGTATATACCATATGTTCCTGGATTTGTATATGGATGTTTGTATTCAGTGATGTTTACTCAAGTTCTATTACTCACTGGGCGTGAGTTTACAAAGCAGGGAGTTGACCTCGGTTTTCCTTTCTGTCTCAGGTGATGAAGTCCATAAATGAAGGCTTCAGGCTGCCGGCGCCAATGGACTGCCCATCTGCTATCTACCAGCTGATGCAACAGTGCTGGGTGCAGGACCGCTCCAAACGCCCACGCTTCCTTGACATTGTCAATCTGCTAGACAAGCTGCTGCGCAACCCTGAGTCCCTTACAGCCATCGCCAACGTTGACCTACGGTAAGAATCACATTATGAGACACCTCTGTTAAAACTTCCGCAGGAGAATAAAAAATAATGAGTTTTTTTTTTTACGTTTTTTGTTATGATAGATAACATGGGGTGTTAGGGCTTGGTATGTTTGTTTAAGACTCATATTAATCCATTTATTCACTTCCTCAGAGTGTCCATTCGCCTGCCTAGCACTAGTGGAAACGATGGCGCCCCCTTCAGGTCTGTGGATGAATGGCTAGACTCCATGAAGATGGGCCAGTATAAAGAAGCTTTTGCTCATGCTGGTATCACAACCATGGAGCAGGTGTTGCACTTGAAGACTGAGTAAGTAAACATGTTCAACAGTAAACTTTGTTACAAATTCACCAATTCAGCTTCTTAACAAATTACAATCTGTGCATCCCAAGCTCACCCACCTTTCCTCTCTTGTTTTCTAACTTAGGGACATCAAGAAGATCGGGGTACAGCTGCCAGGTCACCAGAAAAGAATCGCCTACAGCATCCTGGGTCTGCAAGAGCCCACTGGTCCTGTGGATGTGTTCGCTGTGTGACACCCAGATTCACCAGAGCTGCACTATTTAAATTTCTAAACTCTAACGGGCACAGCCGAGCTGTGCTCGCTCAGACTACTTGAACTTGATGGTTGAAGAAACCTTACAATGCTTCTCCTTCCTGGACGTCATTTGGGACCAATGGACTCTAAATAATGACTGAAAATAGACTGATATTTGTACTATTATTTTTTCACTCATTGTTACTTGCTATTTGCTGCGTGTTTTTGTAAATGTACATATTACTAGGACAGGTTTTGTACTGTGGTTTAAAATGTTGGCCAAATCAATGGATCCAGAAGTAGAGTACTTGGGATGGTCTAGCCTGTCCTGTCATTTCAGCTTAACCACACATAAAGAATGGATCACTACAGTACAGGTTCATGGTCAACTATTAAACTTAAGGGTGTTGCAATACTAACGCATTAGCCTATTTATATCATAGACATTAAGATCTAGTTAGCTATGAAATGTTCAAACCTTTGAAAGCATATCGAGAATTTCACTTAAAAGAAATGGAATTGAAAGGCATACTCTATACCCTGATGAGAGACAATGTTTACAAGTCTTATTTCAGCTCTTTTTGGGATTATTTAATATTTATTTTGTGGTTTTTTTATTTATTGTCTGTGTTTATAAAGATGAAACATATTGTACATGTTCTGTAATATTTAGTTGTAATAAAATATTTTGTATCATTACCTGTTGTCTCTGTTTTTAGCTTATGCCAGCTAGCCTCATAGGTTTTGCTGCACCACAGAACCAGAAGACAGGAAGTGTGCATAGTCAGCCGAATAGCAAGAGTGGGTCTTTTAATTACAAGCACAGGGTAGTTCACTGTTACACTGTTAACCACAGCAGTTAAGTGGCTCTACTTTTGTCCAGCACTTCTATCCTGCTACAGAATTAACAAGTTATCCACAGATAACATTATCAACAGATGCTGCCACTGACATTTAGTACATTTGTGTAATTGAGAGAATTCACAACACAGTGTTTTACTGAACTCATTGTAGTGTAGATACCAAAATGCAGAAAAGCAAAGTTTGCTTAATATTTGTTCATAACTCCCATTTGCATCATCTAATCAGTTCTCATACATTGCTATTAATTGGTAACAGTACTCTGGCATATTCAGCCAGACTCAGTCAGACTCAGATTCAAATCCTTACTGAGTCCGTGCAGAACTGCAACCAACACATCAAGTGCAAAGAACCCTATTCCGGTAAATTTGACAGTATTAATGTTTTTATAATGTAATTATTTTTTAATAAGCCAATTTCATGCCAAGACAAATGCCCTTGACTTTTTGGGCCTTTCATTTTTGGTGGGGAAAGTGAAAGGAAAGGTAAAACAATCTTAATTCACCTGTTTCTGAAAGGCACATGAATTTTCTGGAGAACATACCTAAAGAAACATCATGGAGACCAAAGAGCAATTAAATGAGGTCCAGGATACATAAATAAATAAATACACAACCAACCCCCACACAATCCTACTGCAAACTTTAAATAGTACCTTTCTATCAGTCATTTGGAAAAACTTTGTCTACTCAGGTGCTTGTTTTATGTCCCCCACTTCACATCTAGGGTACAATGGGAACACTGCACATCACACAAACAATAGGACTGCTGTTTCTAATGCCTTACTGGGAGAACCTGCCTGTCTGTCTTTCTGTCTGTTGAACCAGAAATACACCCAATACAAGCCATTCAAAAACAGCCAAACCGCATTTAAAAGGGTTGGCTCCTCCCATAAGCACTCGTGCCAAGACTCTCATTGCTCACCTGGATTCCCAGCTGAAGAGGACCAGTGAGCAGGTATACCAGGGAGAGAAAGACAGGCAGACAGACAGACACACAAAAACAAAAGGCTTACACTTACAGCTGGGTTAAGGCCGCTCTGTAGCTCTGTGCTTTGTCTCTCTTCCTGACCCTCTCCCCAGAACTTGGGTTTGTAGTGTGAACCAGGTGCTGGAGCTGGGGCCTAGACACAGGTATTCCAGCAGATGAGGTAAAAGGAGGAGGCGGGGTTGTGTGGAGTTGCAGAAACTTTATCATAAAATGAAGAAGAGTGGACATTTATAAGATGTTAGACTGAGTGAAGGAGAAATATACAGTACTCATGTAAATGCATGATAATGCTGTTTAAGATAAGATAAGATAAGATAATCCGTTATTAGTCCCACAGTGGGGAAATTCTCAGTGTCACAGCAGAAAAAGGATGGCTAGACACTCCGATGCAAAAACGTAGATAAATTAGCACCACATACACAATATAAATAATAGAAGTAACAAAAAAACAATAACAATATTATTTACAGATTATTTACAGATAATTGCAAATTGACTCTTAATTGCATGTGTGTGTGTGTGTGTGGGGGGGGGGGGCATAGATAGATTCTGATAGATGAACACCAAGGTATTTATAAGAGTCCACTCTCTCGATGTTCATACCCTGGATGTTCACTGATGGAGGGGGGTGTCTGCACCTGCGGAAATCCACCACAAGGTCTTTGATCTTTCCCGCGTTTATCTGAAGGTGGTTCTGCAGACATCAGTCCACAAAGTCCTGAATGAGTTCTCTGTACTCGCTGTCCTCCTCATTAGTTATGAGGCCGACGATCGCCGAGTCATCGGAGAACCTCTGGAGGTGACAGGAGGTGACTTAGTTTTACTCAGTATTGGAAAATGACAAAATTAGTGGAATCACTCGTCCTTTTAAAATTTTCCAAACGTTAGATTAAGGAGTAGAAAAAAAACATTATGGTCACAAAAAGTGTATTTTCAGACACGTTTATACAAACCAGGACAAACAGCATCATTCATACATAGTGCAACAGATAACTTCACTGTCTACCAGTGAGCCACCATAGCATTTGGGAGACTGGGGTTCAATTCCTGGTCTGGGTGACTCTGCTGCACTACACCAATAAGAGTCCTTGGGCAAGACTCCTAATGCTACACTGGCCCACCTGTAATACCAGTAACCTTGTAACCTTGTAATATTGTATATATTGTAATATATAGTAACCTGGTTATATATAACCTTGTCACTTTTGTAAGTCGCTCTGGATAAGAGCGTCTGCTAAATACCATGAATGAATGAATGTAAACTGTGAAGCATTAAAATCTACTAAGTAATTGGGTGACCGAGTAGGTGAGGACATTACATGCCAGGTGGTGTTTTGCATCTAAAAGGGGAGTTCACCTCAGGCAACACACACTGCCTGAGGGACAGCGAGTAACACACTCCACACTATTGTTTACACTCAGAAATCTTCCAATTTCCATTATTACAAATGGGTCAAGTGGTTGAGGATAAATAAAATATGTATATCCAAACAGTTACTCCCCAAATAGACATATATTTGAATTTGTGTGCAACCAGGTCACCATTTTCTCATAGTGTATGAAAATCTGCCTGTTTCCTGTAGCCTGGGCGACGTGCAGTACCGCCGCAGTTCAGAAGGTGGCAGTAGTGGGTTTAGTGAACGTGAGGCCTTGTGCGTCATCACGCAAACATGGCGACTCAGTGAGAGGGTCCATGCTTGCTTGTTGATTTTGTCGTTTTGGATTATTTTACATTAAAAACAGCACAGAGCGAGGAGAAATGTCTCGACTCATTGTAAAGAATCTCCCGAATGGGGTGAGTATGGTTGATCGTGTTGGTAAATGAGAAAATAGCGGACTGCCTGGTTTAGTAGTGCGTTAGTTTCCCACATGTTTACACACTTCACACACACACACACACACACACACACACACACACACGTTCAACATAAGCCTGTAAGCGTTACTGAAAATCTGTGGTTAGATATGAGCCAGGTAATGGCTGATTGAGTGACAGACACTCTATAAATTCTTCAAGTTCTTTAGTAATGTCTCTCACCCCCATTTACTTAACACTGGACAAGCAGAGAAGTACATTCAGTGGCAGACTGGTACTGGTGCTGTGTTACAGATCACTCCAGTAGTGTGAGATCAGTTATATCCACTGCAATAAGCATCTACAATGAGTCTTACAACAGTAGGCATAGTGCTGATCTGCTGACTGACCTGTGCTCAGTGTTAACAGGGTCTTGACATGCACTGTGCTCTATTCCATAACTTGCTACTGATTTTTTAACATTCTCATCAATCACTGTGAATTAAATTACCTCCTGCTGTTCGCCCACTGCTGCTTACGTGTAGTTTTTATTAAAAAAAAAAAAAAAAGTTCAGCTACTTTAAGTTGCACCTATTGCTGACACAGATGTGCAGATGCACACACACTAGTCCTCTGAACCAGGTAAATATGAACCTATTGGTACCATGCCTAATGCTGGGCATAGGCTTGAGGGGTATGAAGCCACCCAGCATTAAACTGTGGAGCAGTAGAGCAGTGGAGCTGTGATCTATGAAATGATGGTGCTCCATCCAATACTTTTGGAATGAGTTGATGAGTTGTGGGATGTGGGGTGATGGTCGTCCAACATCCTAATATCCTAACCTCACTATGCTTCAAAATCTAAAAGAACGCAATTTTTGTCATTTTTAGTCTTATCTCAAAAAGGCAGTCTGTTAGGTCTGTTTATGTGGAGTCGTATGTAACACAGCTGCAACACTGCAATTTTCTTCAGGATCAGTAAAGTTCTTCTGTTGTAATCGGTTCTATATGTATGCTTATGCAAAATGCCGTAAGAGTAAATCCAGTCCTGATCCAGCTCATGAAGAACTTGACTGTTACCTGATGATCTGGATTGAGGTAGGAAGTAGTGCAGGACTGTAGGTATCCATGAACGGAGTTCAAAACCACTTGTATGTTAGTGGGGTCAGAGGTTTGTGGAAGGATTGTGGAGCAGGGCATGACTGCTGGGAAGGTCATTGTCTGGTGCTGGTTGCTGCCTGGTGCAGCTTCCTTTCAGGCTTTTGTTCAATAATATAATTCCTATTTTCCACAATTCATTCAGTGGTTTCCTGTAGCTGCCCACATCAGATTTAAAACCCTGATGCTGACCCACCATTCCTCAAGTGTGTAGACTTTTCTCTGCCCTGGTACCAAGGTGGAGGAGTGATCTTCCCCTGGGAGTCGCTCGCTGTCTTTAATGAACGAACAGTGATGCACTTTGATAAAAGCAGCTACTAAATGCTATGCATCTATGTCACGTTTTTGCAGTGTTTTGATGAATTGTTGCGCTTCTATAAAATCCTGTTCTGTATTTTCTCATTTCGTCTCAGATGAAGGAGGAGCGGTTCCGTCAGATGTTCGCAGCCTTCGGGACGCTGACAGATTGCGGGCTGAAGTTCACCAAAGACGGCAAGTTTCGGAAGTTTGGCTTTGTGGGATTCAAGTCTGAGGCAGATGCAGAAAAGGCGCTGAAACATTTTGACAAGAGCTTTGTCGACACATCCAGAGTGATAGTAAGTTGTTGAGATCCTTATGGTTTCTCGGTAAAGTTGGTGAAATCTTTGAATGGCTTTTCTGATGAGTAACTTTGTTCATTGGGTAATTTTACATGAAATATGAGATGTGTTAATCCTCGTGTGTTGTATTTCAGGTGGAATTCTGTACAGATTTAGGAGACCCAAATAAAAGCAGACCTTGGAGCAAATATAGCCGCCAGGGAGAGAAACCGAAGGACCTAAAGGAGGAACAGAAACAGCAGGAAAAAGGGGAGAAGAAAGATGAGAAGAAGGTGAGGAAATCATCATTTACTTTAGTGCTGGGCGATATATCATCTATACTATTTAATGTCATTTTAAGAGTAAGCATAAGCTCACTAAACTTTTTCATCCACATTTATGGTAGATATTAGTATTGTTAACTATGGTTAGCTGTGATCTCGTAATGTGTCAAATATCATGAGATTGAATATTAGGAATCAAGCTCAGAATTATTTTGCTGATAAGGAAATCATATAAAATTCATATGTGTTCATATTTAATGTAAAATTGGTTCAAATATTTTTTTCTCTTTATTTAAAGGGGAAGAAAGAAAAAAAGACCCTTCTTGGAGATGTAAGTGTGCTGTTTCTTTCGTCAATGTCCACCATGATTGTTCGGTACAGCACAGTGCTTTATAAATTAACTATCTGCAATAATTTTCACTATGCTTTGATGTGGATGTCTGTAATCCTCAGATGCGGCTGCTTATCAGTCCCTTTATTCAGTGCGGTGTGTAAATGGGTTGAGTTGAAAGAATTACATTTTGTAAATTGTCTTCTGTTTGAACCTCAGCTGGAAAAGGATCCAGGCTTCCAGGAGTTCCTTGCTGTGCACAAAAATCGCACGCAAGTGCAAACATGGGCCAACGACTCTGTGGAAGCTGGGTCTGGTATAGCAGAAAAGAGCAAAAAGCAGGAGAAGAAGAAAGAAAAGAAAGCCGTCAGTGACGACTACTTAAACTTTGACTCTGAGGAGTCAGAGATGAGTGACCTTGAGAATGACCAGGATGCCTCTGAGGTGGAAGATGACAATCAGGGTACGTTTTATGTCTTTTTTTTTTTTTTATTATGTTCTTGACTGTGTATATCCACGGGGCAGTTTCTGGTGTACAGAAAGAGTTTCCTAAGGCTAATGCTGTGTTCACATGCTACTTCCCACTTGCAACCCTATTTACCATAATGCAGATAATGCCATGATTACAATAGCATGTGATGGCAGCATAATTAATTATTTTAATTGCATTTATCAATTATGTATGTATGTATTTATTTGTTTATTTAATTAACCATTATTACTAT
This sequence comes from Salminus brasiliensis, assembly GCF_030463535.1. Lineage (NCBI taxonomy): Eukaryota > Metazoa > Chordata > Actinopteri > Characiformes > Bryconidae > Salminus > Salminus brasiliensis. The sequence continues at coordinate 34,788,977 of NC_132884.1, forward strand.
AACTATCACTTCTGCTAATAACAAATAATAATAACGTTGCGGAATCGTCACTTTTTACCATTAATTTATAAGTGGTTTTGACCTTTTTTCAGTTGTAAAAAAATTAGATTTGATTTGATTTAGATATTTAATTATTATTACTTTCATGCCAGAGTTCACTAATACTGAGCTTTATGTAACTGTGAAGACTATAATATCTCGTGCCTTACCATGGAAGCATTCTGTCTACAATAGATACTACCAAGGAGGCTCTGAAGGAAGGCCTGTCTGATATGGATTATCTTCGCTCCAAAATGGTGAAGAAATCAGACATGTTGGATGAGAGTGGGGATGAGGAAGATGAGGATGAGGATGGGGAGGGGGAGGAGAAGGAGGAGGAGGAGGAGGAGGAGGAGGAAGAAGAAGAAGAAGAAGAAGAAGAAGAAGAGGAGGACAGGAAGGAAGAGGATAAAGTCGAGGATGGGGGATGCCCACCCCAGCAGACCGACAGTGCATATGAGAGTGGTGACAAGGACAACAACCAGAAAGTCACAAAATCCCAGAATAAGGTAGGTACTTAACTTTGGACTGTGTGTCCGATCTCAGCATCATTTTCTGATGTTTGTTTGAATCTCTAATATTTTCTCCTGTTTTATTGTACAGATTGAACCCACTACAGAGTTCACAGTTAAGCTACGTGGAGTTCCGTTCAACGTCACAGAGGTAATGTCTGAATCTGTGTGGTGTTTTTTTTCACTAGAATGGCCATTTGCTTTGTCACTGTTAAAAAAGAAACACTCTATGTGAAATGGAAACTTTAGTGGAGAAGGAAAAATGTTCAGGGTAATTCGGTCCATAACCACCGTTTCTTTTCCAATACTAATATCAAAACCTTAAGCAAGTAATTTAATGAAAGCACTTTACAGAAGCTTCTAATGCCCTATAGATAGCATATAAAAATGGGCTGTCATGCTCAAACTACACTAACACGCCACTATCCCACAAGAAGCAACACCCAACCGGATTGGATTCTTCATCCCTCCAGTATTTAATCCACTATTTTTTTTTATTACATCAATTAGAAATTGATACCTGGTGTCAAATAAATGCCATTTTAGAGTTCCTATGCATCCTAAAAAAATCGGGAAATTTAGAGACTATTTTACAGTCAAAGAAACCTCTGGAAAATAAGACAATTGCTTGAAATTGTCTGGAAATATTAGGGAGTTCCTGGAAACGTTGAGCTGTTGAGACACTGAGATTGCACATTTTCACTACAGATTTCCTGCTTATTAAAGTATATAATGCTGCACTGTTATGTGGACAGATATCCTGCCCACCATGTTTTACAGTGTTGAATGTTCTACCTAGACATGTAAATCTATACTTGTTAGACAGATATGTCATTGATGAATGGAGCACTGATTAAAACTCACAGGCTCATCGATATTGGTATACTTTATTTGTTAAACTGTAATTGCAAATTTTCTTGCAAGCATCGGTCAACTAGACTAGATAGAGTCTGGCCTCATGTAATTTTTGATGTACAAAAGTGCTTATTAAATGTGTGTTATCACAAATTGAATGCCTGGAAATGTTTCCCCTGAAAGCCGGGGTGCTGTGTGGCTGCTAAACACATATTAGTCAAGTATGTTGACAAATTTGTTAAGAGTTGTGGGGCCCAATGTCGTTTTTTTAATAGGGCCCAAAATTCCTGGCATGCGTCTTTATTTAAACAAGGTGGCAACCTTGCCTTTCTTATGTCTGTTGGTCAGTCTGTCCCAAAATTTTCACACAATGCAAAATGGACAGTTGGCATTTGATGATTTTTTTGATTTCTGATGAATAATTGACCTAAAAGCATCAGTGCATGTGTCTTTGTCTCCTCAGAAGCAAGTGCGAGAGTTCATGTTACCTGCGAAACCTGTGGCCATCCGCTTTACCACGAAAGAAGATGGCCGCAAGTCAGGTAAGAATAATTACTACTCAGGCAATCGAAAACGCAACTCTTTTGAAATATGAATAGTTTTGTCATTTCCCACTCTTTAGGCTACGTGTATGTGGACCTGTGCTCAGAAGGAGAAGTGGAGAAAGCTCTTCAATTGAATAAATACTATATGGGTGAGTTTGTTTTCTGTTTTCCACAATGGACGTGGAAGAATGTGGTGTAGCATGAAGCTCTGCTTTGAGGAAGTCAAGGGCACTAACATTGGATGGGTTTTTGTTTGCAGGAGGACGTTACATTGAGGTTTTCAGAGTTAACAGAGACAAGGGGAAAGGGCAAAAATACGCTGCACAGGAGAAAAACTTTGTCTCTGAGCTGAAGGATGATGAGGAAGAGGAGGACGTGGCAGAATCGGGGCGGCTCTTTGTGCGGAACTTGCCTTACACGTGCACGGAAGAGGAGCTGAAAGAGCTCTTCACAAAGCATGGTGAGAAGGTCCATGTGACATATGCATATACACTGTCTGTCAAACGTTTGGGCTTTTAACACAGTGAGCATGTTTTGTTTTTGGGTTTGCAGTAATGAAATGCACAATACAATAATAATGGTTAATAATGGAGGAATCAGTATCCATAATGTTCCGGTGCCTTGGGCCAAAAGATGGTTAAATTGAAACACTTTAGAAAAGATCTTAAATGTTCATTTAGGCATTAAGTCTGCTCTTCATACTGTAGAACTGTCTGTAAACGTATGTACTTTGCAGTAGATTACATTTACATTTAAGGCATTTAGCATATGCTCTAATCCAAATCGACTTACACAAGTGCTGTACTGTTTACTCAGAAACAAATACCCTTAATAAGTAACAAGAATATGTTCTGAGTAATTTTATGGAGTGATTTTGTAGAAGAACAGGTTTGGCTCCTGACGTCACTGTGAACTCTGTAAACTTCAGCTGCATACATTTATTCAGTTTCACCAGCTGATTAAACTAATTATAGGATGGGAACTGTACATACAGGCCTTCCTCAAGGACAGCTTTGAAATTGGCCCAGCTAATATGCTCACATACTGTCACAAAGGGTTGTTTTATACAAATACACCAAAGATGGCCAAGACTTTTGCAAGGTCAATAGCACAGTGCAGTCAGATATCAGTTATGATTGACAATTAACATGATGACATTAGAGGTGCATTAGAGGTGATGAGGTGAGGAGGTAATGTATTATAGTAATGTAATATACCACTTTCAGTAAATGGAATTTGATGGAGTGTCTGTGGTGTCCGTTCTCTGTAGGTCCTCTTTCCGAGCTCCATTTCCCCATAGACTCTCTGACTAAGAAACCGAAGGGATTTGCCTTCGTCACCTACATGATTACTGAAAATGCCATCAGTGCCTTAGCTCGGTTGGACGGCCATATATTCCAGGTACAGAGTTGTTTGTTTCCTCTTTATGCGTTTTTCCTTTCTATTTGTACTGGCTTCCTTACATGTCATGTGCTGTAGGGCCGAATATTGCACATCATACCATCCAGGATCAAGAAGGAGAAAACGGAGCAAGGGCCCAATGCTCCCGGCAGCTCTTCCTATAAAAAGCAGAAGGATGCCAAAGACAAAGCAGCGAGTGGCAGGTCGGCCTTCTAAAACATATTTTATGCCAGTGTGAATAATGGCCAATGATCATGGCCACTTCTGTGAACCACAGTAGAGTTACTATAACTTTCTGATTTTCTGCATTTCAGATGATCTAGCCAATGATAAGATCCAGGTGCAATAAATTCTCTTTCTCCTGTAGCTCTCATAATTGGAACACGCTGTTTCTTGGCACCAGTGCAGTAGCTGATGCCATCGCTGAGAAATACAACACAACCAAAAGCCAAGTCCTTGATCATGTGAGTTTTTCATCTTCACTGACCTTCAGATCTAGCGATTTATGGTGTGATGGATAACTTGGGCAGAGATATGAAGACTGTGTGTGTGTGTTGTTTTGTGCAGGAGTCAAAGGGCAGTCTGGCTGTGAGGATGGCCCTTGGAGAGACGCAGATCGTTCAGGAAACTAGACAGTTCCTGCTGGATAACGGCGTATCTCTGGACTCGTTCAGTCAGGTATGAAGTTCAGCTTGGTTTTACAGTTGTACTTTGGGGGTTTTAGTTTAGCTTCCGTGTATGATGTTGGTTTTATACTTTTTTTTTTAATTGAGCCTTTCACCTTGAGTTCAACCTAAAAAGAAGTGGTATCAAGCAGTTAAACAGGTTTAATTAACTTCAAATACATATTTTAAATATAAACTTTAATTTGAGTTGATTAAAACAGTTGCTTAGATTTAGATTGCCCTTTTAACAATGTGCATTCTCCCCTAATTTTGTGTGTGCATGCATCCAGGCTGCAGGTCAGCGTAGTAACTCAGTCATCCTGGTAAAGAACCTGCCGACAGGAGTGCAGGTGAATGAGCTGGAGGCTCTTTTTTCCCCTCATGGCTCTCTGGGGAGAGTACTGCTGCCCCCTTCTGGCCTCACTGCTGTAGTGGAGTTCCTCGAGCACAGCGAAGCCAAACGTGCCTTCACTCGACTTGCATACACTAAGGTATATGTATATATGTGTATTTCCACTACAAACACACTTTATTCATTAATTGCTATATTTAAGTAAAAGTGTATGTTTGTATGTAAAAAAGTGTTTTTTATTTTTTATTTAGAGTTTAAAATGTGTAGAAAATGTTATTGGTTTAGAATTGGAGATTCCTAAAGACTGGGCTAATGAAGGACAAAAGGGCAGCAGAAATTGTAACGTCACACACGCATACAAAACTGTGAAAGTAAAAAAAAAAAAAAAAAAAAAAAAAAAAAGGATAGCAGAAAGTGGAGCTAGATAGTGAAATTTAGTAGGGGGCATACATATGCATATATCTCAAAGCATGTTTGATGGTCAGCCAGTCTGAATGCAGTTTTTATAAATACACTATTTGGTCTCATTCATTCTTTCTTAAAAAAAAACAAGAATATTAAAAACAAATTTCTCCTGCTTTTGTTGGAGTACCTGTCTCTACTGTCCAGGGAAGGCTTTCTATTAGATTATGCAGCATTGCTATGAGGATTTGATTACATTCAGCATCAAGAGTGTTAGTGGGGTTAGGATGTTGGATGATCACCACCCCACCTCATCCCCAACTCATCCTAAAAGTTTTGGATGGAGCACCGTCCATCATTCCAGAGAACACAGTTCCACTGCTCCACAGCTCAATGCTGGTGTCCATAAACATTTGGACATATAGTGTACACACCATGGTCTGTTTGTATGTGCTGGAAATTGTTTCTAAAAAGGCATACTTTTAAAAATAAAAAGTACAGCTAACTTATTAAATAAGACGAAAAGTAGGATATTCAGAGTTGTTTTTATATCTCTGTCCATCTCTTCTTAGTTTCAGCACGTTCCTCTGTATTTAGAGTGGGCTCCAATGGCAGTCTTCTCAACACCTTCTAAAGAACGTAAACCAGGTGAACCAACAACATCTCTACCATTCTGTCTTTATTACAGATAGGGACTTTCAAAATACACCCCCAAAAGTTCTGTTCAGTTTTTTTCCTTAATAATTAGTCAATTGCCCAACCTTCTTAATCTCCTTGTCCATTTTCTTCTTCTGTCTTCAGAACCTGAAGCTGTAAGTAAGGATATAGAAGGTGAAGACACAAAGAAACAGCAGGAAGAAGAAAAAGAAGACAAGGAGGAGGAGGAGGAGGAAGAAGAAGAAGAGGAGGAGGAAGAGAGCCTGCCTGGCTCAACACTCTTTATTAAAAACCTCAACTACAGCACCACGGAGGAGACACTACGGGAGGTGGGGTCAGAGTCCATGGGAAAGAGGTCAGGGGTCGAGTTTAGAGGAGTAGATGATGTTGAGGGTCAAGCATCTGAAGCTATAGTAAAAGAACATGATGGGAGAGAAAGAATGGAGTCTAATTAGTGTAGCGTTTGGATCAAAGTAGAGCCTTCTTATGAATCTTATCCTGTCTGTCTGTGTGTTTTTACAGACTTTCTCCAAATGTGGAGTAGTGAAAAGTTGCACAATATCCAAGAAGAGGGATAAATCAGGTATGTCCCTACAAGTCAGTGGGTGAGCATGTGATATGCTTCTGAACTTTGTCTAACCCCATTCTTACACCTGTGCAGTTGATCTGGATGCAATTGATCTCTTTTGATTTGTATTCTGGAAGTTACTGTAAAAATAATCAGTTCACAATATTGTCCCCAGGCAAGGTATCATCTATGGGCTATGGCTTTGTGCAGTACAAAAACCCTGAAGCAGCTCAGAAAGCCATACGGCAGCTACAGGTAAGTGTATCAGTGGAAATATAGTTTATTTTTTAGGATTTGAATTTTGAGTGTCTCAATGACCTTATTTCTCTACAGAACTGTACTGTTGATGAGCGTCAGCTGGAGCTGAAAGTTTCAGAAAGAGGATTAAAGTAAGACATATCCACCAATTCCCTGAATCATATTTTGGTCTTCTGAACTAAAAACATCATTAATCAGTCTGCCCATTTATCTGCATCTCTCAGGTCAGGTGTGGTGAACACTAGGAAGAAGCAGACAGTCAAGAAACAGACGACTTCAAAGATCTTGGTGCGAAATGTTCCCTTCCAGGCCACAGTGAGGGAGCTGAGGGAGCTCTTCTGGTGAGATTTTCTTGAACCCGTTCAGATGCGTAGGCAGAAATGCTTTTGTGTTTTTGGGTGGTCTGTGAATAATATTGGGTAACCAAGCTAAATGTTTTTTGGTATGCACTTTCTAAATGTGTAATATGTCTTATGTCACAACATGATTTTTCCAAACTTAACAGTACCATCCAGCGGTGCCCCGAAACAACAAGACTGTAAACAGTTGTGTATATTATTCGCACGTGTTTGGGATTTATGTAAATGCAGGATTCAATAAACCCAACCAGAACTGTGAGACTCTTCACCATTAGCATGTGTCCACTCACAACTGGCATGACCTTGGTCAGTGAGTGTGATTACTGCTGTTCAGACCAGAGAAGACAACCAAAATGGAACATCACAGAATTATTTAATTGGTAAAGGGAAAACTTCTTCACAACATCTAGTCAAATTGAGTACGCTGGGTGTGTCATTATCCAAGTCTACAATTTAGACATGCCTACAGAAGGTTTACTTCAATGTGTAAACCACTAGCAGCACAGAAAGGCCAGCTAAAAGCTAAAAACCATCTAAAAAGGTTTTCCCAGATAAAACAGAATCATGGTAAGAGAAGACGATAGAAGAAAGAAAAAAGGGCTGTCAAACATGGTGGAGGCAGTGTTCTGGCATGGGCATGTATGGCTGTCAGTGGAATTGGGTCACTGGTGTTCAGTGATGATGTGAGTGCTGATAGAAGTAGCTGGATGGATCCTGAAGTGTATGAATCCATTCTTTCTGCTCAGATTCAAGCAAATGCTGCAAAACTGTCAGCATAGTGTTAGGTAGTAGATGGATAATAACACAAAACACAACACGAAGGCAACCAAGGAGTTTTTAGGGCAACGAAATGGAATGTTGTTCAGTTGCTAAGTCAGTCACTTGACCTCGACACAACTGAGCAGCTTTTTACTTACTGATTACAAAAATGAAGCCGAAAGACCCACAATCAAGCAGCACATTAAGGCAGCTGCAAAGGCCTGGCAAAGAATCTGAAGGGAGGTCCCTTGTCCCTAGGTTCCAGACTTCAGACACTCATTAACTGCAATTTTTATTCAAAGGTTTAAAATATTCCTAATGTTTATTCCTGTGTATATAAATTTTTTTTATTCATTTTAGATTTCAAAAATAGGAACTGAATTAGTCCTGTTTTTTTGACCTGCATTTCCTACATTTCTGTCTCTTCCGCAGCACATTTGGGGAGTTGAAAACCGTCCGCCTGCCTAAGAAAGGTGTTGGTTCTGCTCACCGTGGTTTTGCCTTCGTGGACTTCCTCACAAAGCAGGATGCTAAGGTTAGTGGCATCCTGTCACACTGTTGGTAGGACGAGTCCAAATTGACAAGGCAGCTAAGGCTCTTCTCTCGTTTTTCAGAAAGCCTTCTCGGCCTTATGCCACAGCACCCATCTGTACGGCAGAAGGCTGGTCCTGGAGTGGGCCGCCACAGAGGAGAGCGTGGAAGACCTGCGCAGGAAAACGGCTCAGCACTTCCACGGTAAGACCTCCACAATGCTCTCAGGGGCGTGTCCCAAAGCTTAATTAGCTTACTGGACTCATATTTTACTTTTTAATCTTGGAATGTGAAAAAGCTTCCCCTTGGAAGTTATTCATCACATGCTGGTTTCTCTCCCCAGACGCTCCCAAGAAACGGAAGCAGGCCAAGGAGTTGGAGGAGATCTTGGAGCAGATGGAGGTTGAAGAGGAAGACAAATGAAGAGCAGCTAATCATCCATGTGGCAGCAAGAGCAGAGTAAATATTGCAGTCAAACCACCTGTTTCTTTCTGACTTGAATTATTTGCACCAAAAACAGTTTCTTTTAGAAAATGAATTTGGCCAGGTGCTACTCCGGTGAATCTTCATAGCTGGCAAACAACTGTAGAGGTGCTGAAGGACAGTGATGTTTGATGTTGAGTCATAATGCAGCACAGCTCCTGCTAACTCTTCACCCTCTTTCCTTTTGTCCCAGATACCTGCAATGAGCGTTTTCCTGGATGCTCGTGTATAATAGCTGGCTGGTTTCCACACCAAGGAACTCCAGACAAAGGCCATCTCTGGGAATTAGATCAGCAGGAAAAGGAGCGGCAGCCTGGATTGTAAAGTTGTTTACGTTCATGTTAAGCTTCATCACAGAACGTTAGAAGACGGGGGGGATACTGGGGTAATTTGGACAAAGTAACTGTAAAAAAGGACTTCTGATTGTTGAAGATCTGATTGTGTCTCTGATTTGATGGATCCTTCATGAACACACTGCAGTTACATAATTGACAGTTTGTACATATAGGAGTTCTCAGTCATGTTAGTGAAATCCAGTGTTTTTATTGAATGGTTTCTTAATTCAGTTTGGGAAACCCATTTCTTGTGTAAGACTACATTAGAAGCATTTTGTATTTATTACTGAAATATTTTTGTCTAAGAAAGATGTTTGTATCTTGTGTGATTTGTGATCCTCTGTCTTGAGCACCCTACACCAGACCAATTACAACCCTCATGAATATGAAAGACGGTGGGATCTATAAAAGAAACTAAAGATGGTTATATGAATTAAGAGCTATACATTCTGTGTGTTTTCTTGGATGCTTGAAAATTGAAATACTAGTGTGAGCATGTGTATGTAGTAGAGATGCCACTAACTAACTATTTTTCAGTTAATCTATTGATTATTTAGTCAATTAGTTGATTACTCTAAACAAGTTTTTGTTTTTTTTTTGTGAAAAATGTAGGTAAATTTAGTCAGCAGTGCAGTCAGGTATTTCTACCCGTTATCTAAGTTTCTGTGATCCTGAGCATTAATGCCATTCTCTACATAAATAAATGTGCTAATGACTGAATAAAGTAACTACATATATCCAATATATATGAATATCCAGTCAAGCCAAGTTCTAGCTTTAACCTTTTCTTTTAGTCATGTATTCTAAAGGTAGCAGGCAGAGGGCTAAATCACTTTATTAATGGGATAACTTGGCTGAGAAAATTAAGTTCTTCAGTTTAAGTCTGAAGGTGGGCCCTTTGAAGGAAAGCAGATTGCATATTTTACTTTAATTTCTTACACTTTTTTATTGTTACCCTTTTTCTTCCCAATTTGGATCCAATTACCCACCAATTACCCACCCCCTACATATGTTTACCCTATCACATGCAATGCTGGGAGGGTGGGAGGGTGAAGACTGACATAGGCCTCCTCTGACAGCGCCTCTTTTTCTGAACTGGGTCTCAATGCAAGGGTCACTGAGCAATAGTCATAGTGACAGCACCTTATTCTGCTGGACCACTCGAGGCCCATTGCATGTTCATTTTGACTGAGTCCACTGAGAGCAGGAAATCAAGAAGAAAATGAGACCACACAGGATTATTATCTACCTTTAATAAAAACCAATGTTCCAGACAAACACAGGGCAGAGGGGAAGTAAAGAATAAGGGCATTTTTGTTTGCTCTGGTTCGAATCAGTTGATGTGTTTGTAAGTGTGGAGCGTTTTCCCTTTGGGTTGGTTTGATTTCACAATGAAAAATTCAAGCACCAAAACGCCTCACAACAAATCACATGATTCTTTCCGCTGTTTGGTCAAACCTGGGACAGGAGCAAGAACATAAATTAAAAAAAAAAAAAGGTCCTGTGTTAGGACGGCAGAGATGACATTAGTTCATAGCTGTAGTAATTATCTGGGCAGTATACCAGGTTAACACCAGGCGATGGGAGCCATTTAGCTCAACCTTGCAGAGTACACCTAACTGCAAAGTACATAGTTGGGTCGGATTGAGGTCAGATCACATTCTCCACATTCAAGGATGAACCCATTTAACTGGACTAAAGTGTGCAGGTCTGAAAACGACCTTACTGACCTGCGTCATTTCCTGTGCTCCATCATCCTTTTCTGATAATAGAAAAAGCCAAATGTGGGCCATGTATTTTACTGTCTCAGGTAAATAACATGGAAGTTTATAAGTTTGTAAAGTATGTAAAAGGCATTATAGAGCCAAAAATCTCTGATGTAAATATGTTTTGTTTATATGTCTTTTTTTTTATTTTTAAAAATTAATTATGCTATTACTCAACTGTTTTGTCCCAGGACCTCAGACTCATTAATTAATATCCTTTTTCTCAGGAGAATTTCTTTTAATACCAACTGAAGTCATAAGATGACAGTTTTGAGGGATCTAGCATAGCTTCTGCATTTCTCTAAAAATGTTAATGATTTAAGATTCTATTATAATGTAATTATGAAATTAGGATAACGATGAGGATGGGGATAAGGATAAGGATGTTGTTGCTGGTATTATATCTGACATAAATGTGAAATAAAAGTTGGGCATACACTATATGGCCTAAAGTATTGGTATACCTGCACATTTATTGGTTCCTCTGAAATCAAGGGTATTAAAAAGAGCTTATCCGGCTCCTATTTAGTTGGAGTAACTGTCTCTACTGTCCAGGGAAGATTTACTAGATTTTGGAGAAGTGCAGACCCTCGCCTGCAGTGTTTATTTTAGACAGTCAGTTCCATCAATGGACACACGGTGGTGCTATTTGACAGAGAATTAACAGCCATTTTTAAAGCCCAACTCGACGTGTTCGAGTTTATACGTCGACAAAATGTTCCCAGTTGGTGAAAGAAGAGTAAAGATATGTTATTAAATTAATATTTAATGTTTATATAAGGTTTATATCGTAGATAGTGAGCTCTGTGGTACTACCGTTTAATCCTGGGAAACATGACAGCATCAGGTTTCTGCATCATTGAGAAGTTACAAACATACCTAACGTCTATTAGACATCGTCTGAAGTCTGTCAATGTTTATAACTGAGACCAGTGACAAGGTGGCAGGGGGGCAGTTGTACTGTTGCATGGCTGAAGGGGCCTGCAGTGACCAGGGGCCAGATTCACAGAAGTGTCTTAAAGAAGAAATTCTTCTTAGATTCTTCGATTCTTTTTAATTCTTAAGAAAAAAAAAATTGAATAGATAAATTGATATTCTTCAGAAATCTTTCACTCAAGAAAGATTCTAAGAACTTTTGGTTTTCTCCAAAAATATACGTTCTTAATTTTTTTCTTAATCTTACGAAAGCCTCACACTTGAGTGTAAGAGTTCAGAAGGTCAGCCTCTAAAATGCTCAGTTTAAATAGTTGACGTACTTGAATTATTGTCTAATTTAACTGGGTTAAAAGATTGGAGATCTTAAAGTACTGTCAGTGTCGACATAAGGACAATTCCAGCTCTTGTTTACTAAAAAATGTTTTGTTTTTTTATTTCTTCATTTTGAAATACAACATAAAAGTCAATTGGCCTAAATGTAAAAAAAAACAAGTGTCTTTAGAAGCCTAATTAAAATCTTCTTAAGCGCATATTTAAGAACATCTTAGGAATTGCATTTAAGAACATACTTATGAACTTCGCAGTGTTTATCTGTTTATATGAGATAGTTTGTATGTTTTTTCTCAGGAAAGCTGTCAGGACAGCTGAATCTGGCCCCAGGTCTCTAAAATACAAAAACAAAACAAAACAAAACAAAATAAAAAAAATATAAGATAAGAAGATACTTTAGTTAGCTGCTATCAACACCACACACAGCCCCGTGCCTGTTTATCTCCAGCAGCTCATCCAAGCTAACCACATTCAATCTAACTCTTCAGAACCTGCAACATAATTATTTGCAAATATTCAAGATCAATTTAGTGAAAATATGTATTTTATCAAACTATGTATATTGCACAGCCAGGATGTTTGGTATGTCACCTCATTATTTGGCAAGTGGCATCACACTACTAATATTCAATTCAATTCAAAGTTTATTTATATAGCGCCTTTCACAACAAATGTTCTCACAAAGCGCTTTACAGAGATCCAGGGCCACATCTCTTATGAGCAAGCACCACAATGGAGGTGGTAGCAACAGTGGCAAGGAAAAACCCACACAGCCCAAACAAACAAACAAACAAATAACACACACAGAACTAGACAGAGAGATAATGAAAGGCTATAGCTAATAATATGACAGTTTTGGGATTCAAATCCCAATCTTTAAAGCAGTATTATGTTGTTTTTGTTTACTTTAAAATAGCAGCTTCAAAAGCATTTGATGATGCTCCACTAACTCTAATAGGGAGTAGGGTGTGTTTAATATTGGGTAAAAAATGATATTGCTATATTTTTGTTTTCTGTGATAAAAAACTGTGATCTAGAAATACAGGAATTTTCACCAGACGTCATGCCATGATATTAATAATATACTCTCAAAGGCTAAAAATAAACAGTATTGGGCATAATAATATAATATATAATCTGCCTCTGGTAGATCTATCATGGGAATAAGAATAGTGTGGATTTTCCTTTGTAATAAAGCAGCAAATAGTTTAATTTAAACTGCTAAAATGACTCTACCATGTCAGTCTATGCTTCTTTCACTTTCAGTGACGGTTCTGTATCTTCTAGCTTGTACTAGGCATGTGTGAATAGCATTTCTGGTAGGGGATAGGGTTAGGAAAGTGCAAATTCCACTTCTCGGCTGTAGGGGGAACCCAAGAGAAGGAAAGGCCAATTCTTGCATAATGCTGCTTTAACATTAGCTGGTTCGTGTTAGACGCTAGCAGACATGTATAAAGCACTAGAGACCCAGACTTGAGTAAAAGTACAAGTGCTCTATTAAAAAAGTGATTTGAGTAGAAGTAGAAGTGTCTTTAAGCTCCACAGTTAAGTAGAATTAGTATTCAACATTTTTTGTCCTTTAGTAGTATTGCTTATTGTAAAAATAGAATATAGTAAGTAGTTTATTCTAAAATGTACTACTTAAGTACTGAAAGTAAAAGTACAGGTATTGTGTTTTGTAGTTATTACAGAAAGCAGTCAAAACTCTGAGTATCATTTATATTATTTTAAATGTTGAGACTTAAGGACTCAGACTCGTTAAGGACTAAAAACCAGTCAGGAGAGCAGCTTAAAACACTGAGCTTCACTCTCTGTAAACAAAACTACACCTAAAAGATCTCTTATTATATAAAAAGTATTTCTTATGTAAAAATAAAATTCATGCAATGATCACTGGACGTTGAAGGTGCTGTTAAAGGTTGAAGGTGATGGTGTTTCTTCTGGTGGTTCCTCCATCTGGAGATAAACTAACAGAGCTCTAGTGGTAGTGTCCTCACTGCAGCAGCAGAGTTAGGGGAAGGACGGCAGCATACGCGCTCACGGCTCGATCGCCTGTTCTGCTCAATGTTGAGGCGGCTTCATCAAACACAGTGACAGCGCCATCTAGCGCTCTGGCATGGTGATAATGTGGGTTTGAAATAACTCGTACCGTTTTTATAATTGTAACGAGTAACGATGCAGCACATAAACAATGTAACAGAGTAATTATATTACAGTATTAAACTCATCCAAAATATGTAGTGAAGTAAAAGTAGGAGAAAAAATATTACTCCAGTAGATACAGATATAGTACTTTAGTACTTAAGTACAGTAGTAAAGTAGTTCTACTTCCTTACTATACATTTCTGATGCTAGCGGGTCAGTTTGCTTGAGGGATAAATTCAACTTTATCATTTTTTAGTCATTAATTGAATATAATTTTTATATGGGGGGATGTTTTTCTTAGCAGAGAGCCATGCGATACTTGCCGTGAGTCACTATGAGAGACCACTCATGTAAGTAATCCCTAAAACTCACAGTACAGTTCCTCACTCTCATAACTACAATGACTTTCATAGTACTTACTGAATTATTTACAGTCCATACTGAATATTAAGCTCTAAGATTAATAATCCGGTAAGAGTTTAAGGGGCTAATGGATAATTCCTGTTATAGTATGGGCCATGTGCGTGTGTGTGTGTGTAAGAGAGCGATAGGGAGAGATTGCTTAATGTGCCAGGTGGGACTGGCACCGGGCTGAGCACACAGGCAGGTATGTGGAGAAAGGGAGTTGGCACCCTGTGTGGCTCATTAGTGTGAGTGTGGGCTGAGGTGCTGTCTCTGTGGCTCTCTCCCCCTGCATGCCCCTCATGGCTATGAACAAATTGGTGACAGTGATCGGCCATCACAGCACCGGCTTGCACTGCCCGCTGTCAGATACCTCTTTTAAAACCCTACAGAGAGAGCATTGACATCAGGCGAGCCTTGGGAATAGGTGTCTCAGGACCCCGAAATGTCACGATACGGACGAGTTAGAGACTTTCAGCCGAATAGGAAAACACTGGTGTCAACAAAATGTTACATTTCTCCGGCTGTAACAGTGGATGTGTTATTCGTGGAGAGCTATTCCTCAACCTGCTGCGCACGTCGCATCGAGACCGGACCTGTCTTTCATTCATTAGTGTGTGCGCATATTTTCTCAACATCTGTTGGGATTTTTATAATTATTATTTTAATTAAATGTACTTTATGTAAGCGTGGAAGTTTGAAGCAACTTTACTGAGCTGAAAACTGTGTTCTCACTCTCTGTCTCTCTTCAGAACCACTTGAGCTGAAATTTAACCAGGTTAGGTTACAAAAAAACCCAAATGTTTGTCATAGTTTGCATGAATTTTCATGTCAGTTTTAAAGCAGCATTATGGAGAATTGTGGTATTTCTAGCTCCTGTGCTCCCTCTACAGTTGGGAAGTGGACATTGCAATTTGAGCCACTCCTAAAGAAGAACACACATGCATGGACAAGCTGAGAGAACTATCACTGAAAGTAAGAAGCTTGAGGACGGTGAGGTGGTGGAGTAGTTTTACAAGATTTTACACACATAAGACTTCCTGCCAGTTTCTCCAAGGTTACATAGTGTAGTAAGCAGCGTGTCGAATCTGGAGTGGCACTGATAGAGACGCTATGAAGTCTATTACAGTCAGTGAAGCATCACAATGATTTTAAAGCTGTTATTTTAAGGTAGAAATGTGACATAATGTTGCTTTAAATGTCAGGAATCACACTCAATAACTATAACAGCACTCAGTGACAGAGCACAGCTGCTGTATTGCTGTGAGGTCAATTCTAGCAGGATTACTTTTACTGAGGGAGCTCCAGGTTATGATTGGTATTGGATCAAACTCACAGAGGGGCCATATCCCACACTACACCACTACTTGTGTTTTCATTTTCCCTGAGGTCCACTTGATGTTTGTGATGATGTTGATGTTGGTGATGTTTGTTTGTGTGGTGTTTAAAGCAACATTATACAGCAGTTTTACCTCAGAATAGCAGCTTTAAAACCATTTTGATGCTCTGACATCTGGAAAAAAATCAGGAAAGTCATGGAAAATAAATTCCATGACATAAAATCCAGTACTGAATAATTCTTGAAAAAATAACAAAATTGAAAAAAGGACTTAAAAGTCATGGAAAGTATTGTAACAAGCTCCTGTTGTCATTTTATATGATAATATAAAACACAAACTTTTCAGTAGCATCATTTTTCAAATGACCAATTGCTGCCTGTATTATATATGACCATGCACAGTTTTGGCTGTGGTATCATGAACGCGCATTATGTTGTTAACTAGTTAGCCTGGGCAGTCTTTCAGCTACTAGCGTGGACTGTAAACAAATAATTTTTTGTTTTTTGGTATTTGAAAAGTGATGGAAAGTCCTTGAATTTGAAATTGGTGTATGAAAAAAAGTGTATAAACCCTGATTATGTAACTTTGGTGGAGCTGCATGAGACCTCTTGCCAGAACTGGTGCTTGAATAACTACAGGGGCTAGGCTACGCAATCTGTGGGCCAGGATGGTAATGTAAACAATTTTCCCTGTCACCAAACTGATTCTAGAGTAAGTTATTTTAAGATTGGGCTTGGCTATTTGGCTGTGAGCCATCATGATGATGTAAACCAGCCAATAAAATCAGAGCCTGTTTTTTTCCCATGTGTACTTTCATTCTGGGGCAAGATAACAGGGTTGTAAATAGGCTTATAAAACAACATCTAAGCATTCTGCATACTTCCGATTTATTGCTAGTTATTTACTGATTAAAAATGTATGTATTCTACTTATATAGGTTTTTTATTTTAAAAACATATATTTTTCATATATAGTAATTGTTGTTTTTATTATTATTATAATTGTTTATTATTATTGTGTAAATATACATTTTATATGTATTTACTAGGGATATACTCACATACTTAGTTAATTGCTTGAGGTATGAAATTTGAGACTTTTTAGATGGTATTTGATTGTGGATGGGTGTAAAAACCCCAACACACAAATTCACAAAGGTGATCATAGAAAGCTGAGTGAATCAGAGGAACTGAAACAGCCCACATTTTGGTTGGACCTAGTGACAGTATATTACTAGGCACAGAAGTCCACAAATAAATACCAGTACATTTCAGTGAAGTTAGAGGTTAATCTAGAGCAATGTCTGCTTATCTAAAGGGTGAAGCAGACCATGCTGCTCTAAGAATAAAGGTTAAAGCACTGGACCAAGAAGTTGCACTTGACATGGAGGAGCAAAGCTAACAGCAAAAAGGGAAAGGCTTGCCCTAGAATTTAAATTCACCACTGCAAAGGCCGCTGCAAGTATTAATGAAAACTGAAGAACAAAATGCAGGGTCAGAAATGAACCATTTATGTTAATATATACCTGAAACACATCCTGAATACACAGCTCCTTCAACTGTTCAAGGAGTTTCATAACACAAATGAAGCCAGTAGATTGAGCAATAAAGCCCTAATACCTCAGATTAAAGCAGAGACAACCAGACCAGCCATAATCATAATGAAGATGCTGGTAAAACAACAGAAACTTCCACTGTTCCTCCAGCCAAAGAAATTCGTGTTTTTGGCTTATGGTTCCTCTCCAATTGAGATTCTTTATCAAAGTCTTTGAACAGAACTTTGGACACAACGTCAAGATAATCCCATTTTAAACATACAAGGCATTTAACTGGCCAAGGCAGAATCACTACGAACCCACTAAGAATCATTGTGTAAACTATCAGTGTACTAGATGATTGTTAAAAAGGTAGGAGACGGGTTGGTGGAGGATTGCTTTGTCATAGAACCATTAACAAGGTAGAGATGGTATTTATAGGATGTTAGATTGGTAGAAGGGGCTTCAGGCATGTTCCTCCTTCTAAATTTGTGTTATTTAATAACATCACATAATATGTGGGATCAATGACTTGCAACCGCCTGCAACATTTGAGAAAATGCTAAAAGGAGAATACAATTGGGACCTGCTTAAAATCATTGAAAAACAAACACAGCCTGTACTGGATCTTATTTTTGTTGACAAAACAACACAGAACCACCAACAAACCTACTAATAGAAGAAACAGTTTCACTACACTGTTAAAAGTATAAGATCCTTCAGGGATCCTTCAATTTAAAAATGTGGAGGAACATCTTAAGGTGCTTTGATGAACCTTTGAGAAAAGGTTTTCAGAAGAAAAATATTCCTTCAAGATTCCTCAAAGCACCTTAAGAGGTTCCTCTACAGCTTTAAACTGAGGAACCTCCAATAGTTCCTTGATGATTTTATACTTTTAACAGTGTACAGTTGCTCTAATGCCAGAGCAAACCAAGAGTGACCTGAACCTCAACCACCAACAATATTCCAACTGTTAAAGGTTCTTGTAACATTTCTAAGCACAGACAAAACAAGACAAAAGTGGACTTCCTGAAAACCAAGGGAATGTCACCACAAAGTCAACCCCACTGAGTAGTACTGTAGTCCTGGAAAATAATGAAAACAAAGGGGCTGGAGCCAGACGATGTACACTTGCTAAGGTGAAGTCCTCACCAAGGCCTGTTGGGTTCTGAGACTTTAACAAAGTAAAGTTTTGTACTGATGCAGTAAAGAAACAGTTAAGCATCACACAAAAAAACATATCTATCCCACTACACATCATTACCCCTGGGATAATAAGAGAGCAGTGGATAGCAGCCAGGTTTGTGGGCTTGAAGTTAGCAGTGTGAATGGCAATGAATTTAACAAACTTTCTTTAGTTGGTTTTATAAAACAACAGTAGAAATGGGCCTTAGGCTGTTAAGACAACTTTAGGTCGGGTCATGAATGGCCTATTGCAGAGGACTACATGTCTGCATCAAGGAAAACTTTTGTGTTTTGTAGTTAATCATATCTCTGTTGCTAAACCGAATGAGTTATTGATCAAGCAATATCATCAAGACTTCTCCGAACTAAAGAAGAAGCTGAAGAAAAGGCAGAAATGTCAATGTAAGACCAAAGATTTATGTCTGTTATGGAGAGGTCTGCTGAACTGAAAAAAGGACACTGTAATTTACCGTTGTGATATAAAAGCACCAAACATCAGGCTGTTATATCCTGGAATATCTAAGGAGCCAACAAAGCCTTTTTACAGGGGATATTTTAGACATCCCACCTCCCCTGCGACTTGCAGATGCCCGCAATTCATATATAATATATCCCGGAAATCGAAACATTGTATAACAAGCTCTCTTACACAATTTGCAGGAGTGTGACACAGAGATCATCCTGATTGGTCTCTCATTGTGCTCAGTAGACCTATCAGTGAGCTCAGTGGGCAAGATTTGCATCCTGATTGGTTGGTCTTAGTGCTCAGTAGACCTATCAGTGTTCTCTGTGCACATGGTTTACATTCAGCCTTTCTTTTTCATTGTGCATCAGTTCAGTTTGGTTTTGCAGTTCCATAGCAGAGACAGGGAACTAGCAAAAACAGGGATCCCGCTTGTATTGCCCATGGTGGGCAACTGACTGTAAGATATGTTGAGGTAAATGTACAGGTGTATGTACAGGTGTATGTACTAGCCATATATATATAAGACTGAGACTGCTTAGCATCCTACTAAGGAACCCTTCATTCCATCCATGGACCAAAATTCACCAGTACTTTAGTTGATGTTCTACTAAACTTTCAGCAGGAACCAATTGTGTTCGTGGCAGACATAGAAAGCATGTTTCATCAAGTTTACAAGGTTGCTAAACAGCACATTAGTTTCTTGCAAGTTTGAGTACCTCTCTAGGTTGTGCTAAAATAGCAGAGGACTTAGATGACCTCTTCTTATCAGACAGTTAAGACTGCTAATAACGGTCAAGAAAGACTAAAAATGCTGTGGTCTTGTGCAAAACACTTGAAGTGGTCTGTTAAAGGGCCAAATTTTCAATTGTACAAGTAGACCAGTGTGGAAGTATCGATCCCTCAAGCAGTCAGATCAAAGGAGATAAAAGATCTTGTTCTTAGTTACCAACAATCTTTAGGGATGCAATGGTGTGTTTGAAAATGACAACCTAGGATTTGCAGAATGCCTTAAAGGTTAACCATATACTAGAAGGCGAATTCTGTCCATCATCTCTTCAGTATATTATCCAGTAACCTCTCCATTTGTGCTTACTGCTAAACATATGCTACAAAATCTGTGCTGGAAGCACAACCATGGCTGGGACAAAGAACTTCCAGCAATCTATTTCCAATAATGGAAAGAGTAAATGACTCATCATGGATCATCAACTCATCCCAAAAGTATTGGATGGAGCACCAACCATCATTCCAGAGAACATATTTCCACTGCTCCACAGCTCAATGCTCGGGGGGACTTTATCTCCCTCTAGCCCACGCCTGGCATTAGGCATGGTGCCAATAGGTTCTTGTTTATCTGCTCCAGAGAGTCCTATTCTACTGGCAATACTTCTCTGCAGGTACAAGATTCAGTGTATATCAGCACAAACCTCAAGCCTGCAGCCCTGTGCTTCTCATGGTCTTAAGGATGATGAACTTCTAAACTTGAATATATGGATTGATGGCCTAAATCTTCCTAAACTCACTAAAAAGAGAATAGTCAAGATAGCCAAATTCAGACACAAGATTTTAGCAATGTGAGGTTAGGAAAGTTGAAAAACAAGCCATTATAATGGCCACAAGTGCTGAACACACTAGCAGTGCTGCAAGGGCACTGATACAATATTATGCCAAATGGAGCAAGCTAAAAATGCAGGCTTTTCAAGTGTCCTCATGGCTCTTAGTGGGAAAAGAAAAGAAATGCAAATTAAATAATAGTAAATGACGTGATGTTGTGGAAATAAAACTACAAACCTTCAGGAAACCTACAAGATTCAATCCATATCACTGGTGACATCAAAAGTACAGAAAATGTAATTGTATGTTTCTGTCAGCAGTATTTCTAGACGAAATTGACACTTTACAAACGGGAAGACCTGTGTTCTTTTCCAAAACTCGATTCTACCAGAAGACTCTGGAGGCATGAGTACAAGAAAAAATTTAATCTTGACAAATATATAATAATAAGGCAAGATTGAGTCTTTGGTGTAAGTTAAAGTCTTTGGCATAGGCTCAGTCCTCTGCCCAAGTTTTGCTTCATCTGGACCTAGCAGATCCTGTTGAATGTAGAAGGTAGGGGCAAAGCTAACCAGGTGGGAAAAACCTGGTATCAGAGGGAAGAAAGGAGAGAAGAGATGTAACATCAGCAGCATCTGAAAGCATGTTACAGGCATGTTAGTAGAGGTATTTTAAATGCAGGTGGAAGCTGGTGATTGGCTGGTGAAAGGTTTTTTGAGTCTCCTGGTAGAACAGTCCAACCCTCTTGAGCCCATCTATAAGCATCGCCGCTAAACCTCTCCAACCCTGTTGAGCCCGGTTTATTATTTATATATTTATTATTGCTTTATTATTGTATAAATGCTGGACATATCATTGTGGACAAAACCACATTCCAAGCTTCGGCAGCAGTCTTGGATGCAATTTCTTAGGCAACATGCTCAGTGCTTAGTGCATGTTCTGCAGATGCTTCCACTCTAGTGTTGGAAAATGAAAGCTGGCAGACTGACCAAAGGACAGAGTAACAGCCAACCTACCACCATTCATAATTCAGTGGAAACCATGGTTCCATAATGGTTAAAAGATTGGGTGTAGACAAAGACAAGCTCATGACATAAGATCTAACAATGGAGCAAATGTCACTTCAGCTGAACATGAGCTGAAAAATGCCATCAAGCAATGGAATCAAGATAGCAAACTGCAGCTTGCATTACAGCAAAGAGGAATTACATTGATTTGATTCACCAGCTGCTGCCCATCATGGAGGAGTGTGTGAACGTTAATAAAACAAGTCAAGAAGACCCTGCTGTCAATCAAAAAAGGAGTAATCCTTGGGTAAAGAATGGTCATGTGTGAGGCAGAATCTATTCTCAACAGCTGACCACAATGTCTGACCATCCTAACAACCTCAAATTCATCTTTTATTTCTCGGAGAACAACCTATAATACCGCCAGGAGTATTAAAAAATGCAATTGAGAGTACTCACAGTATCTGTCTAATCCATAATGGAAAAAAGATGGTCTGGGAGGTATCTTCCAGGTTCTACATAAAAGGTAAAAGTGAAATCAGCAAATATATACTTCATTCTCAGAGACATCATCTTAGTAGCAGATCCAGCCACACTACAAGCATCATGGGTTCTGGGAGAGGGTACTGGGACAAATGCTGATTATACAAGGCTGATTTTTGTGGCTAGCCCTTCTAATGAATGCATTTAGCTACTTTAAGTTGCCCCTATTGCTGACACAGATGTGCGGATGCATGCACTGGTGTGAGCTAGAGGGGTATAAACTCCCCAAGCAGTAAGCTGTGGAGCAGTGGAACTGTATTCTCAGTGCTTTTTGGTTGAGTTTGGGATGAGGTGGGGTGGTGACCATCCAATATCCTGACCTCACTAATGCTCACACATGCTCACAATGCTGCAAAACTTGAACAGTAAAAGCCTGGATGGTAGGAATCGCTACTCCAATGAAAGCAGGACAAACTCTTTTTATATCCTTAATTTCAGAAGAAACAATGAATGAGCAGGTGTTTCAATACTTTTGCTCATATAGTGTGTAATTGACCACCCAATCAACAAAGGTTGCCTCTTGATGGAGATTCGAACAATGGGCCTCATTCACATTGCTGAATTATCTTCCTAAGAATTTTCTTACCTATGTCCTTGAGAAAAGTCCCAACCAAAAATCTACATCCAATTTTTGATGTTTTTCAACTGCAAAATTGTTCACAGCTCTACCCTTATGAAGATGGACCCCCTTGTCCTAGTAAACTAAACAAATCCAAAATAAGAAAACATTGGTGGATGTGAAAACTGCATTTCTTCTTAAGAACGGTTGGTGAATAAGGCCCAATGACTTTAATTAACAGAGTTGTTGAAATGGAACCTTCTGATTTATGGATGTTCTGTATATTGTTTGCCCTTAATAGCAAGATTAGCCTTCTATAAGACATGGATTTGGGTTATCTGGGGTTTAAAGCACAAGTGGGCCGGGCTAAGCTGCTGTAGGCTGAATAGGTGGATATATGTAAATGTGTGAGCTTTTGCGAGATCACAAAACCACTGAATTCAAAACACTTCCATACTGGACTGCGTGTGCTCAGGACTGAATGGTACACTTTGCAAAATGAACCAAGGGAACTTTAAATCATACCACACTATACGTCCAAATGTTTGTCAACACCCCTTCTAATGAATATATTCAGCTACACCCAAGAGGCACCCATTGCTGACACAGTTGTGCAAATGCACACACACAGCTTGTCTAGTCTCTACAGAGAAGTACTACCAACAGAACAGCATTCTCTGGAGCATATTAACATGAACCTATTGGCACCATGTTGTGTTCTTTAGAATTATGCAATGGTGCTCTATCCAACACTTTTTTGGGACGAGTTGGGGAGTTATCCAACATCCTGACCTTATTAACACTTTTGTTGCTGAATGCAGTCAAAGCCTCACAGCAATCCTTCAAAATCTAGTAGAAAGCCTTCTTCCCTGCATAGTAGAGACAGTCACTCCAGCAAAAGCAGGATCAACTCTTTTTCAAACCCTAGATTCTGGAAGAAACAATGAATGAGCAGGTGTCCCAATACTTTTTTTGTCCATACAGTTTCCCCATCCAGGAACAAAACTAGTCCAACTTGAATGGAGCTTTAGCAAAAAAAGGTTGAAGGATATGAAAAGGAGAGGTGAATTTTGACCACAAAAAAAAAAAACACCTGTGAAAATGTGCACTGGATGAACCGTCCTGTTTCTATTCCACTGTCAATATCCTATATTGTCTCTGTATCTCCGCATCCTCCCTTAACGTTCCCTCTCTCTCTCTGTCTCTCTCTCTGTCTCTCTCTCTCTCTCTCTCTCTCTCTCACTCTGTCTATCTGCCCTGACTCCCTTCAGAAGTGTTCCCTGATGGCAGAGTCAACCTTCAGCTCCTGTCACCTGTCTCTACCTTCATCATAGTTCAGGACCTTGTGTGTATGTGTGTGTCTGTGTGTGTGGACGCTGGCGGGGATGACGACAGGCAGTACTACCGACACACATCTTATTATTTTAAATTTGAGTGTGCCACTCCTTCAGAGAGACTTATTTATTTTTTAACCAGTCACCAATTTATTTCCCTCCAGGTTTTCTATTGGAAATGTTGAATCTGACAATTATTGGGAGTATTCTGTGGAGAAGGTGCAGTGTGTTCCAGCAAGCCTTGACAGAGATAAGATGAGGGAGGGTGAGGGAGAGAGAGAAGGAAAGAGAGAGAAAGAGAGAGAGAGAGAGAGAGAGAGAGAGAGAGAGAGAGAGAAAATGATGCTCTAGCTTGTCAGTGTTCTTTGGCAGTCCTAGATTTGTGTATGAGCCTGTAACTTTATGCCACTCATGAATAGCGGTGTGGAACACAGGGAAGCTTTTAAATGGAGAGGCATGAGAATTCGCTTTCCTATTACAAAATCAACTCCACTGGACACTGTTCGCCCAGCATTGTGGGTTTGGACGCACGTATTGTTGCACCATATGGCTTGAGTTGAAACCTACCCTAAATTATTCAACCAAACCTCTCAGCTGAACCGCAGTGGTAGCCATTTCCTCAAGAGCAGCCAGCAACACAGGGCTGGTCTCACTAAAGCTCTGGGTAAAGGCCAGTGTTTTTGCTGGACGGGTACTGTCAAAGGATCGGCTATGCACTGCTAAACCTGCTAAACTGTTTTGACACCGTAGTAAGATTATAATAAAATCACACCAACAGTGTGTTCCAGAGCCGTGTAAAATGAGTGAGTGGATACACTCAGGTGTGCGGCTGAATTCTCTGAAACCTCTGTCTTCAATTATTCAACCAAGCCTGGCAGATTCTCTTTGTCGTTTTAACTCTTCATTCCTGCGCCGGGCCAGTGTCCGTCCAGCTGTCTGTCTCTCTTTGTCAGAGCTATGTGAGACCAGCATCCACAGCATACATACACAAGCTTCTAGTGTTTCTACTGAGCGAGTGCAACAGGAATTGTAAGCATAGCGGTATTTAGCTGCAGTAAGTAGACACATGTATGCAGTTGGTCAGCAACAAGATCTCATAAAAATCTGTCCATATATCACTAAATTGCACTCCAAGATATTCATAACATTTGCACAAAGACATTCGTACATATTTTATGATTCACAGGGAGCTCCCGTCCACTGGTGCGGCTGTTCTGCTAAATACACACAACCCAGCCTGTCATGACTTTGAGAATTGAGAATGAGGGTCTAAAAAAGGAAGTATTGGACAGAAACTCCTGCAGAAACAGTTATGGGTAAGGCTAGGATAAGGGTTAGGTTAAGATTAGCCTATGTTTAAGTAAGAATTAGGTTTAGGTGCAGTAATTTAGGTTCAGGTTATGTTCAGGGTAAATTGTTTAAGTTAGAATTAGGTTGAAGTGTAGTTTGCTTTTTGGGATCAGATACGATTATCAGGGCCTGTCTGTCATAAATCTCAGTACTAAAACTTTTGCATCTGGTCAATAATAAAATAACCGCAGGACAAGTAGGCTTCTGGTTGGGCTGTATTTTCTACAAGCATGTATGTTTGCTTCATGCATTGGTCATAATCATCAATACTGATGAATATTTCTCACAAAACTACTAAACGACTAAATAGACTTAATAGAATTTAATTCCTCATTTATTTATTTATTTTTTTTACTTTTCGGACTGACTTTAATTTCTTTCTGTTTCTGCTGATGCTTCCCCAGAGAGGATGGAGATGCTGAATCATTTTTAGGTGACGCAGATCGCATTTACATTAGCCTTGTAGATGCAGTCCAGACACTGAACATGGTTGACCAGCCACATTTGGGTCATTTCATTTTTGAACTTGCCTGAGCTTTTCCTTTAATATATCTGAAGGTAACCACTGCTTCAGATTATTCTGTTTAAACCAAGGGTTTTAAACCAGCATAGGCTTTGGCTTAGGACCGAAGAAGGAGAGGCAGGAACACAGCGGGTGGCAGATCCAAGCCTATGAGTCACTACAAATCAGACTGAAAGATTAATCCAGTTTAATTGGTTACACAAAGCAACAGTGATAAAATGACTCATGGTAATTCCTCTGGAAAGATGAGTGGTGAGATACTGAGAGAATACAGATAGGACTGAGAGAAAATGAAAGGTCTGGACGTGTAAAGACCTCTTTGCTACAACAAAGCAATGTGGGATTTCTTCAGAAACCTCACTGTTAAGATACTAAACAACACGTAAGAAGTTCAAAGGTTTGTTACAGTATTTTGAAACAGATCAAGAATACATCTGTCTCTGCCTCTGCCAGCATATCACGCCTAATCGCACTGAATTGGCAGCTGCTGCACTAATTCTTTTTTAACAGGAAACAGCAGAAAGACTCTTTGTGATAGCTCCAAATCCTGCATTCCAAACGAAACTATCCCCACTGTATGCACTGGGTCTAATGTTTCCAGTATAAACACGGTGGCCTGTAACTGCAAAACAAATTAGCAAACAAAAAGCACAATAGCAAATACCAAGCAATGCCAATAAAATTCAGAAACATGGCAGTAATTTTAAAAACACTACAGCAAAAAAACTGTTAGAAATGTCAACAAATCCGAAAACACTACAGTGAATTCAGAAATGCAACAGTAAATTCAAAAATGTGGCAGCAAGTTCTAAAATACAACAGCAAATTTAGAAACAGGACAGTAACTTTTACTTACGTTTGTTATATTAAATGATTTTTAATTTGTAACTCTTATGGACAGTGATGTCCAGAAGGCCCAGCATGAAAACTATTAAATGTTTATTCATAATAAACACTTTAGCAATACCCGAGCCTATTTGTAGGCTACGTTTTACTTGTTTTTTGGTAAAATTCACTAACATGGCAGCAAGTAAACAACATAGAAGAAGAAATTCAAAATACAGCAAATTTTGAAACATGCCAGCAAATTCAGAGATAGGTTTGCAAATTTAGAAACATGACTAAATTTTACTTACTTTTATTATTTATTACTTAAATTATTTTTAATTTGTATCTCTGGAGTCACTCGTGTGACAGTGAGGTCAACAAAGTCCATAAGGTCCAGCACAAAAACTATGAAATTGCACACTTCTGTACAATGTTGTTCTATTCTTGCTATTTTTTTATTTGGTAATTGGTGATCTGACCATCGTTACGGGCAGGTTCTTTACAGACAGGTTTGGAATCAAAACATGCTGTAGGTCAGATCTGACCAGACTCCTGCTAATCATTTTCATTTACATTTACGGCATTTAGCTGACGCTCTTATCCAGAGCGACTTACAAGGTTACTCATATTACAAAGGTGGGTCAGTGTAGTATTAGGAGTCTTGCCCAAGGACTCTTATTGGTGTAGCGCAGCATAGTCACCCAGACCAGGAATCAAACCCCAGTCTCCCACATGGTGTGGTTGCTCACTGGCCAGTAGTGGTGTTACCTGTTGTGCCACACCAACTATGCGCCACGCCAACTACGAGGTTTTCAGGCTGTATTTGGGTTTGGTTCAAACTTTCAGATCAAACTGAAGCTCTCCCGTGTTGTGTTCTGCCCTCTCTCTTTCTGGATGGCGTTCACAGGTTGGACCTGAGAGAGGGACTCAAGGGACATCTTGTCTTGCATTGTGCCACCTCTCAGCCTCCTCAAGCAGCCTGGAACGCAAACAGACACACAATTTCTTTCAATTAGCACGATCAGGGCAGCTCAATAAATTTCAGTTTGTAGTGAGAGACGCCGGGACCCTGGAGCCCGACTCAGGCTAAATGAAGACTAATGTGCGTATGAGCTCAAGCTGCTGAGCTGGTCTTCCACTTTACTGCCTCCACAGCGATTCCCTGCTAACTAGGAGTCCAGTGCTGAAGTGCACACAGACACACACACACACACACACACACTTACTGAAGCGGACACTTATTGTTAATTCATGTATTCATGGCTAGCTGATACTCCTTTCCCTTCTTGAACTTTGTTTCAGGGTAACCATGTTGAGCTGTTCATCAGAGCTCAGAATAGGGCTGAACAAACGGCCGCTTAGTCACTCGTGCCCAGGCATGAGAAAACGATCACTCACACTTTGAGAAGAGGGGGACATCTGTCTGCACATGAAGAGCAAAAAGAGTAGCACTGGAAAGACGATTGATAGCTGGATGTTTCGGAAGACAAGGCTGGCAAAATACAGAAAAAAGAAGAGACAAGATTCCACAAGAGAAAACAAGATGAGATGAGAAAAGAGGGAAAAAAGATACTGCACAAGAGCAAATGAAATTAGAAAAGATAGAAGGAGAAGAGAATAGGAGAAAAGAAGCTAAGAGAATAGAGGAGAAGCAAAAATGAGAGAACAGAGGAGAAGAGAACAGGAGAAGAGAAGAGACAAGAACAGAGGATAAGAGAACAGGACAAGAAAAAAGAAGAGAAGGAGAGAACAGAGGAGCAGAAAACAGGAGAAGCAACAAGAAGAGAGGACAAAAGAAGGAAATGTTATGGATAGAAGGAGAAGAACAGAGGAAAAGAAAACAGAGGAGAAGAGAGGAGAAGAGAAAAGGAGGGTGGATAAAAGAACAGATGAGAAGAAAACAGAGGAAAAGAGAAGAGAACGGAAAGAGAGAAGAGAGAAGAAAACAGAGGAGATGAGAAGAACATGGAAGAGAGGAGAACAGAGGAGAAGAGAAGAACTGAGGAGAGAGAAGAACAGATGAGATAAGAAGAACTGAGAAGAGAGAAGAGAAGAGAACAGAGGAGAAGAGAAGATAACAGAGGAGAAGAGGAGAGAAGAGAAAAGAGGAGAAAAGAGAAGAACTGAGAAGAGAGAAGAACAGAGGAGAAGAACAGAGAAGAGAAGAACGGAGAAGAGAAGATAACAGAGGAGAACAGAGGAGAAGAAAAGAGAACACACGAGGAGAGAACAGAGGAGAAGAGAGAAGAACAGAGGGGAACAACTGAGAAGAGAAGAGAACAGAGGAGAAGAGAAGAGAACATAACAGAGGAGAAGAGAAGAGAACAGAGGAGAACAGAGGAGAAGAAAAGAGAACACATGAGGAGAGAACAGAGGAGAAGAGAGAAGAACAGAGGAGAAGAACTGAGAAGAGAAGAGAACAGAGGAGAAGAGAAGAGAACACATGAGGAGAGAACAGAGGAGAAGCGAACAGATGAGAAGCGAACAGGAGAATCAATGAGAAAAGGACAGATGAGGAGAGAAGAGGACATAAGAGAAGAGAAGAGAAGAAAAGAAGTCTTCCTTGGAGCAAAGGTTTAATTTCCCTCTTCGATCAGTTGTGTAAATGATGATGGAAGGTATTGACTGGTTTTGGTTTAAATGAGAGACATATCTCACCCACCAGAGGTCTCACATCCCTGAAAGAACATAATAATAATGTCAATAATAATAACTCCAATGAATAATACAAACCCCCCCTGATATGATGGAATTGTAGTGCTGGTGGGTCGGCCTATAGGCCACAGGCAGTTGATTCAGGCAGAAAGTGTGTTGCGCCGCTCAAGCTAAGATATATTATTTACAAGTCAGAGAAGGTGGAAGGAAATTGATTTTGCAATATGGGAGTCTATCAAAGAGAATTATGGAGAGCCAGGCCTGTGAGTCTCATTAAAGGAGGATCCTATTGTTTCAGGTTCCCTCTGGCATTCAGAAATGAGATTATATGCAATAAATTAATTAATTAAATAAAAGAGAGAGAAATGGTGGAAGGCATGGCCTGAGAGCACAGGTAGAGGGGAGGGGAGGGGTGAAGAGAGAGAGAGAGATCCATCTGCATATATGTGATAGAGTATGCTTTTTTTTGGTTTTGAAGGCCTAGTGGCGGTAATTGACTCATATTTACTGACAATATACAAAACCTTTAACATACACACTCTGAATGCAGGCTGTGGGGCTGAAATGGTGATAATGCATTTGCCCTTTGCTCAACTCTCAGAAATGATAAAGGTAACAATTCAGAGCAAGGGTGAAAATTTTACTGTCATTTGTATCCACTGCTTTAAAATCTGGTAAAACAAACTGAATGGTTGAATAAACAAACAAATAAATGAATAAAGAAATAATCTAAATGAAACAAAGTACATACTGTCAGTTTTTTTTTGCAGGAACCCTAGAAAACATCAGCTAATTCAAAATGCTGCAGACAGGTTCCTTAGTAAAACCAGAAAACATAACCATACCTGTCCAGTTCTATCAGCACTGCATTGGTTTCCAGTTAAGTTCCGAATTGATTATAAAATTCTTCAGTTGACATACAAAGCCCTACTTGGTCTCGCTCCTGAGTACCTCAAGAGTGCTTCCGTGGCTTTCTCCTTTTAATTAAGCTGTAAGAGTCAGACCTGCATGAGTCGTTAGCCATACTCTGATACTGTTCAACATTCTCTATTCTCCAAAAAATCCAATTACAACCGATTCTATCTCGTTACCTTCTCAGAGTAAATGACTGCCCACTTATCCAGCCTGAACTGATGGAAGACTGACCGCTCCCCTGCACCTGTGACAGACCAGCTGCCCACTTACCAGACTGACCACCAGGCTCCCCTGCCACCCATGTCAGACCAGCTGCCCACCATCCTGCCACTGCTGCCTAACGACTATGTTAAAATTTACATGGACTCTTAATGATCTGCCACTATTATTATTATTATTATTATTACTATTATTATAACCACCATTAACCATCATTGCTCTCATTCCTCTGACCATCTCAGTGTTTATATATTAGTCAAATCAAGTCAAGAGGCTTCATTGTAATTTCAACAGAGTACACAGTGTAATGAATAACCCTCCAGGACCTTGGTGCAACACAAGACACAGTGCAGACAGAAACACAAGTGCAACACAGAACACTTGCATACAGACAGTACAAAACAATGCAGACAGTACAGTACAATACACAGAGTGCAGACGAGACACAGAGTACAGACGAGAAAGTGTAACAGGCAGGATACAATAAACAGACTGAGATTGTAGTGCAAACAGAATGTGCACACTATACTTTACAATATGTTGCTGTGAAGGGTCAGTCAGAAACCAGTAGAGTGCAGCACAGGTTAGTGCGACTTTTAATAAATAAGTAATTGTGCAAAAGGTGTTATTATTACACTTGTTTCTAAACCCATTATCCATTTTTTCACTGATCATATAGGACTTATGGATCTTATAGAACTACAAAGTTCTCCTATAAGCAGAGCTGGTAAAATGAACAAGGAGGTGTACCTAGAGTTGTCTTACAAAAATACCTGATAAAAGGTATATTTATAATCAATTATATTCATAGCAGGCTTTTTGAATCCCTGGGGTTCTGACGTTAGTCAGTGTCCCAGTAAGTGACCCGCAGCTAATGTTTAATTATGCTAAACATGTCAATCACTCACTGCTGACTCACCTGATGACTCACCTCATCCTTTTCTGTTGGTGAGGGCTGTGGTTAATTTCCGTAAAAAATATATTCTTATATCCATAGTTACCTACCTTAGCTAGTTACCCAACTTGGCATCGAAATATCCTGCCTAGCGACTGTTCGCAATGCGCGAACCCACAATTTTGAATGTTTTAATGCTTGTTCTCATGTCCTTCTTATAATCCGATCTTACTTACAAAACTATTGATGTTTGCTTGAGTGTTTTAAAAGTGTAAACTCTGATTTAAATAAAAAAATACAAAACATTTTTTGGAAAAAAACATTCAGGGCTTTTGACCAATTAACTAGAGGTTGAGCCCCATAGGACCCACCCCCGGCTCCGCCACCGCTCTTAACATTTACATTTACATTTATGGCATTTAGCTGACTCTCTTATCCAGAGCGGCTTACAAGGTTACTCGCATTACAGAGTTGGACCAATGTAGTGTTAGGAGTCTTGCCCAAGGACTCTTATTAGTGTAGCGCAGCACAGTCACCCAGACTGGGAATCGAACCCTCCATTTTCCACATGGTGTAATAGCTCACTGGCAGATAGCGGTGTTATCTGTTGCGCCACACCAAACACACAATCTTCACAGAGGACCCGTCGACTTTGAGAGTGGTTCTGTCGGGCTCTGCTGAAGTCAACAACCATTTCCTTGATCTTGTCTACATTCAGGTGAAGATTGATGATTTTTACACCAGTCTGTCAGCCGCTGCACCTCCTCTCTGTATGCTGATCTTTTGCTGATCAGACCCAGCACTGTTGTATCATCTGTGAACTTTATGATGTGGTTACAGCTGTGTTTTACTGCACAGTCATGACTCAGCAGGGTGAACAGCAGAGGACTCTGAACACTGCCCTGGCGGGTCCCAATGTTCAGTGTGATGGTGCTGGAGATGCTGTTTCCAACCCGGACTTCCAAGTCAGGAGGTAGAGGGCACATTCCCTGAGCCCTCTGCCGGGGATGTTGTCTGGTCCTGCAGCTTTATGTGGTTTGACTCATTGGCAGAGTTTTCCTTACATCCACCGCAGAAAGACACAGAACTCCATAGAACGCTGTTAGCCCCTCAAGCTGTATGGGGCTGTCTGGAATGTTGTCGTTATGCCACAATTCCAGCCAAATGTAGTCCAGCTTATTCTTGACGGAACAACGTTTGCGAGGAATAGTGATGGTATAGCTGGACAGCTAGGACTTGCCTTTAGCCTTGTGTGGATCCTGGCTCTTTTTCCACGCTTCCACTTTTTCTCTCGCCACTTGCAATGATACTTGCTCCAGTCTCTGGCATCAGTCTACGCTATGGACTGCATGGACTCAATCTGGGATCTTGATTTGTGGTTGATTTCTTCACTGTAGCAGGGTCTGGCGGTGGTAAAACAAGTGCACAAGTAGCGACAAATAGTAACACAAAAGTACCATTTATCGGACCCGTAGCGGCCACTGCACATTACCACACCACCACCTTGGTCAGATATGTTATCTATTATACTTACTGGGTGGTATAATGTGATGTTACCGTGACTTCTATCAAGAATTTAAACACACACAACTAAAGAAATGTCTTTAACAATCATTTGTAAAATGTAATTAATAGAAATGCAATTTTCTTGTAAGGACAAAGTTAAGACACCCTATGCCCTAATAGTGGGTAGTTTCCCTCTTGGCTAAAATAACTTCAGTTAGACATTTTCTATAATGTTGTACCAGTGTCTGACATCAACTGGGACAACGTTTTTCCCACTCCTCCAAGCACAATTCTTTCAGCTGTTTATGTATTTAATTATATTACCTCTCTCTCTCTCTCTCTCTCTCTCTCTCTTTATATATATATATATATATATATATATATATATATATATATATATATATATATATAATGTATACACACACAAATTAATAAAGGTCAATTCTGCCTCAGATGAACAACACAAAAGATTCAACACACAACAGCAGACTGCCAAAACTACCAAACTGAATTGGTGCTAATCAATTAAGGGCATTTGATTAGCATTAGCTGACTGCTACTTACCCTCTTAGCTCCTATGGATAAAGTAAGGGTGTACTTAATTTTCCACACACTGCTTCTACAATTTGGCCTAGTATTTGATAAATAAACAATGACATGATGGACTTTGTTATTTACATAGAAATAAACTGTACTACTAAACTGAGTATTGTCAGTATTGTTGGTGTTATTGAGAGAGAGAGAGAGAGAGAGAGAGAGAGAGAGAGAGAGAGAGAAAGGGAGACAAAGGGAGAGAGGAAGAAAGAAAGAAAGAAAGAAAGAAAGAAAGAAAGAAAGGGGGAAAGAGGTAGAGAGAGAGAAAAACAAGAGGAGAACAGAAAGAAAAAAGAGGGAGAAAAAGAAAAAGAAAGAGAGGGAGGGTGAGAAAAAAGAAAGAAAGAGAGGGAGAGAAAGACAGAAAAAAGAGAAGGAGAGAGAAAAAGAAAGAAAGAGAAAGGGAAAGAGAGAGAGAGAGAGAGAGAGCGAGTGATGTGCAGCAATATATATTTTTAATTCTCAATCAGATTGGGTGGATCCCTGCAGGCCATTCTATCCGCTTGGCCGAAAAAGAGAAGCGTGACACCACTGAACTAAAAAATGTATTTCTGAGAGAGAGGGAGAGAGAGAGAGAGAGAGATGTATCTGTATTCATATAATCTATATGGATGAGAAAATGAGGGAGAAGCAAAAAAGACACATAATTCCGTTTGTAATGACTTTTCAGAGAGTCTTCATAACACCTTGTGATAATTCCATTATGATATTTTGCCATAAAGTGATAAATTCATTATCCTGGCGGATAGTAAATGGCTGCAATAATATCCTTTAATATTCAGACATTATTCATGTTATTATTTGGAGAGGTTCTTTCTTCCATTGTGTCGCCTCATTCTGTCGAGCGGAGGGGTGGTGGGGGGGGTCGGATACTGGATAAGGAAAATGCAATTACGGCACGGACACTTTGGTATAAGCATTAATGAGTGTTTTTGGGGCTTTAGGAAGGGAGCGCTATCTCCAAAATAACTATACATAAGAGCAAAGAATTTTCATTTAACAGCTTAAAAACCGTCACTGTGTTCTGGGCGCTCGGTGCCTCTCCACCACAGTCGCCCACTTTTATAAACAACAATCAAGCAAACCGGCTGAGCACAGTTTCAGCTATAGGGCATTTCAGCTATTCACCTTAAGAGCGCTGGAACACTCAGTCTGTTGTAATACGGCACACAGAGCTGTCTGCTGTCAGTAACAGCTTAATCATACTCTATATGTCCAAATGTTTGTGGACAAATTCAGCTACTTTAAGTTGTACCCATTGCTGACACAGATGTGCAGATGTGCACACACAGCTTGTCTACTTCCTGTAGAGAAGTACTACCAATAGAATAGGACTGTCTAGAGCAGATCATGAAAATAAACCTATTGGCACCATGCATAATGCCAGGCATGGGCTAGAGAGGTGTAAAGCCCCCCAGCATTGAGTTGTGGAGCAGTGGAACTGTGTTATCTGGACTGATGGATGGTGCTCCATCCAGTGCTTTTGAGTTGGGTAGTTGGGGATGAGGTGATCATCCAACATCCTGACCTCACCAGTGCTCTTGTCCCTCAAATCTTCACAGCAATGCTCCAAAGTCTAGTAGAAGTAGCCTTCCCTGGACAGTAGAGACTCCAACAAAAACAGGATAAACTCTAAAATATTAAAATATTATATAAAATATTATAAATAATATTTTAATAACAGCACACTTTTTCACACTATTTGCACTTGTACAATTTGCAGAAAAAAGAATACATAGAGGAATAATAAAGTTCATTACATTCTGTGATCTATCACCTCAGGTCAAATTACAGTCAAATACAGCGAAGATTAAATGACTATAAGATATCAGTTCGATTCTGGCCAAAATCACTGGCTCTCCACTACCCTGCATAGCTGTGCATATGACTGTTTTCCTGCAAGGACTTTCACAGTTCACTCACATTCTCATCATTTATGGCTTGATGTCACTCATTCACCACAGCTCTTAATTCACTACAGTTTTTGGCAATTTTCATTCTTGTTGTTCTGTCATTTGCTGTGCTATAGGGTGTCGACCAGAGGAGGACTGGTTCCCTTTTTGAGTCTTGGGTCCTCTCAAGGTTTCTTCCACTCGATCTGAGGGAGTTTTTCCTTACCACTGTGACCCTTGGCTTGCTCAAAGGAAGTGAAAATATAGAAATATAGAAAAAACATTTGAATTGAATTGACACAGTAATTCTGATGACAGTAGATCTGTCATCTGTAACATGATCTGTCATCTTTATGCTGGCCACTGCATGTTAAACCCTCTGGAAATTGATGTTAGTGTTCTTGGAGAGACCAGCAAGCAGTAGTCCAGACTTTAGGATAAAACTGCATGCAAAGTTTTTCATTAAAAGTTACTGTGAGAATACTTCTGATTTTGGCTATATGCCAAATATGATAACACACTGTTCTGGAGATAAACATGGTGTTCAAAGCTCAGGTCGTAGTCAAATGTTACACCAATTATTTTAAAACAATGTTGAGCCTTAACTGATATAGGGAATCTAGATAAGTCACTGCCATTGCCAATGAAGATTCATTCAGTTTTGTCATTATTGAGTTGCAGGAAATTATGACCCATTCAGGGTTTGATATATTTTAGACAGCGAAAGAGCAAGTTAATAGCACCCCAGGGATCAGTAGATAGAGACATACATAATTGTGAGTCATCTGCATACTCGTGGAACGAGTATTTACTGACAACTCTGGCCAACGGAAGCATATAAAGATGAAAAAGTGCTGGTCCTAAAATAGAGCCCTGGGGGACACCACAGAAGAGCACATAGTGTTTAGAGGCATTTTCACCAAATGTGACATAGTACTCACCACAGATCAGCTATGACTGGAACCAGACTTAACAGTATACAGTTGTCTACTGTGTTGAATGTAACGCTGAGATCAAGAAGAACTATTATAGACAGTTTGTGCCGTGATGAGCTCTAAAGCCAGACTGAAAGGTCACATTTAGTTCATTACTATTTAAAGACATTGAAGTTGAAGGGAGAATACCTTCTCAAAAATCTTTCATAAAATGGTATTATTAGAGATTGATCTGTAATTCTTGAGGTTAGCAGGGTCCTCTTTATTCTTTTTTAGAAGAGACTTGATAAATGCTGTTTTGAGAGTCTGTGGGTAGATTCCCTGTTTAAGTGACTGATTGACAATGTTAAAAATGTCTTTTGACAGTAAAGGCTGAAGGCTGGTTCAAACATTTTGTTGGTATAATGTATTGAGGACAGTTAGTAGTGTTTAATAATGAGATCACATTTGTAAGTGTTTCAATTCTCAATTTCTAAGAATTCAGATAAGGTGCAGTCTGGTGAACTATGATGAAGAAGGTCAGTGGGTGGCTGTTGAAAATGCTCTTACAAATGAAATACATTTTTACTGCCCAAATACCCTTCTCAGGTTGAGTACAGACTCAATCCAGACAGTTCCTCCATCGTTTCAGACTTGTCTTGGACTTGGTCTTCGATCTTGGCCTTCTTCTGATCTTTTCTGAGGGGCATCATGGTGGTGCCACAGGTAGTGTGTGTGCCACATGTACAGCTCCAGGGGCCTGGCTGTGGATTTGATCCTCTCTAGTCACTGTCTGTGAGGAGTTTGGCGTGTTCTTTCCTTGTCCATGTCGGTTTCTTTCAGGTGCTCCGGTTTCTTGCCACCACCCCAAAAGTATTCTGGCGGGTGGATTGGCAATGCTAAATTGTCCCTAGGTGTGTGTGTGTTACCTTGCGATGGACTAGTGCCCTGTCCGGGGGTATTCCTGCCTTGCACTTAGTGATATCAGGAAGGCCCCAGACCCAGTGTGAATCTTACCAGGGTGAATGCATGTTGGCTGAGATTGATTAAAGCAGTTTAAGCAGGTAGGACTTGTTCAGGCTAAGTCGAGTCTGGAAGTGGATTCGCTTACTCTCCTTTCAACGTCTTTACTTAGTAAGTCATAGTCTTGGACTTGTCTTGGAATCAAGAAGAGTGGTCTTGACCACAGCCATAATGAGCCATAATAATACTGAGCTGGTTCAGTCACCAAATCTGAAGACGAAGAGTTTAAAGATTTTTCATGACAAGGCAACCACCCTGTCTTAGTGTAGTGTAAATTAATCTGTTGTATGTAAGACCTGATTTACCTTACATTCATTCATTCATTCATTCATTCCTTCATGGCATTTATCTGACGCTCTTATCCAGAGTGACTTAGAAGGTTACTCCTATTACAAAGGTGGGCCAATGTAGTGTTAGGAGTCTTGCCCAAGGACTCATATTGGTGTAGCGCAGCACAGTCAGACTGGGAATCGAGCTCGTCTTCCACATGGTGTGGGAGTGGTGTTATCTGTTGCGCCACACTAATCACAACCCAAATCCTAATCTTTACCCAAACCCTAAATAGGAGTTTCCAAAAAGTGTCCTTAAATAATATTAGCATTTTATAATAAGCTATAAGGTATCATCCAAGTACAGCGTGAACAAAATCACAACTTTATACCTGTTACTAACAGCACTGAATCACTCAACCACCTTTGATCAAAAACACAAGACTCGTTCTACAGATGTTGATTAACAGCTGCATTTAAGAAGCCATTTGGGTTTGTCCTGAATGGGCCTTGCAGTCCTTCTGCTCAGGATAAAGTTGGAATTTCAAAGAATTCATTACTCCTCTTAATTTTAAGAAAAACATCTTGTTTATGCAAATAACATCACATGGAGTACTCCCTGTGTTTGAAGATCGCCATAGTAACAGCCTCCAACGTGGCCATTTGGAATTGCAAGGAGAAAAAGAGAGAGAGAGCGAACAAGTGAAAAAATAAAAAAAAACAGACAGAGAAATAGAGAAACAGACAGACAGAAAGCTGAGAATTAAAGAAACAAACCAACAGGCAAACCTAGATTTGCTGGACCGCCATTGGCCGCATAGAATCGAACAATGGGGTTTTGGAAAAAGACATCTATAATGTTTCATGTAGCATTTCCTGAGACCCTGCCAGGGCAGAGCCTTGACCTTAGAGCTGCCTTAAGACCACATATTTACTAGTTTTTAGATGTGAAGGGTCCAGGACCTCATGAAGAAGTCTTGAAGATGTGATTAATGCCGTGGTAGCGTTGCTAACACCAGGGTAAATATGCTAATGCTGCAGTAGTGATGCTGGTTGAGGCCGGCACCAATGCTGGGTGAGGCTGGTGGATGCTGCGGTTGCAATGCCAACCTTGTGGTAGCGATGCTGGCGAGGTTGCTGGCTGGTGTACTAACACCGCGGTAGCAATGTTGGCCGATGCCATGGTAGCTATGTTGAGTCTACATGCTATCGCAATGGAAAAAAGAAACTGAGAGAAAGCTGAGAGAGAGAGAGAGAGAGGGAACGAGAAGGGGGGGGGGGAAAGAGAGATACAGACAGGAAAAGCTAAAGAAAATAAAAGAAAGGGAGAAAGCTGAGAGAGACAGAGATAGATTTTTATTCTATCATTGCTGCTTGAATGAAAGTGTTGCATTTTCACACTAAAGCAAACCCTCTTTCTTACACACACACACACACACACACACACACACACACACCATCTGAAGCACCAATGCTCACCTGCTTCAACATTTATGGGGGGTTTTGTGTGAGGTCGTCTAATGTACACACACGCACGCTCCTGCTCCAACATTTATGCGTGTCTCGCGTCTGAGGTCATCTAATGTGTTTCTAACCACAGAAAGGGCCGCGACCCCTGGTGTTGCCATGGGGACTGGAGGTCATGCTGATGTACAGCCGGTTCCATTGGAACAGAGGAGCATGTCTGAGAGCAGTGTGTTGACCTTCCTGGTGACGGATTCAGAGACCGAAAGAAGAAGCAGAAGAAAAAACATTTATATTTGCAGCAGACCGCTATTGAACAGATGAGCACAATCCTTTAGGGAACAATAGCTATTGTGTGTGTGTGTGTGTGTGTGTGTGTGTGTGTGTGTGTGTGTGTGTGTGTGTGGATGTATAAGCAGAGCTGGACGTGGGAAGCAGGTGCATTTTTGGTTTTCCTCTCCTACCTTAATGCATCTCATTCCGTGGATCACCCAAACACCCGCTCAGAATCAGCCTGGATGAGAAATGCACAGGAACTGGGAGAAGGACATGTCCCCTCACTTACACTACAGATTCCCTTTTTTAAAAGCCTGCACACAATAAAGACTAAACTATATATATATATATATACAAACAATAGTCACACAGAAAGCCATGGTTTTCCATCATTGTATTCATTAAAACATCTCCAAAGTTCTCCTCACGGGAGTCTAGAGTCTAAGATTATTTTTATAGTCCTGGTTTTGTAAATCAGAGCTTAATGATGGTAAATCAGGTGAGCTGCTGCTGCTGC
The DNA here is from genome assembly GCF_030463535.1 of Salminus brasiliensis. Taxonomy (NCBI): domain Eukaryota; kingdom Metazoa; phylum Chordata; class Actinopteri; order Characiformes; family Bryconidae; genus Salminus; species Salminus brasiliensis. Next base: position 34,828,639 of record NC_132884.1, read on the forward strand.
TGATGGAATTGAACACATCCATGCTGTGCTGGCTGGACATCTGGAACCAAGCTCTGTTCTTCAGTTCAAATAATGTGCTTAGGAGTCTTAAACCTCTGCAGGACCTCATGAACATGTGTGTGTGTATGCCACTCAAAACAAAACCAACAGATCCAGGAAAATAGCCTTTAGAATCGATAGACTGCTGTAGACTGCTGACCCATTGTTGTGTACTAATCCCCACACCCCCACTGATCAATGTGAATAAACGGGAGAGTGCTACTGTATATGAAAAATACAACTATGGTGACATCTTGTATATATATATATATATATATATATATATATATATATATATATATATATATATGGCCCTTTAATGAAAAGCCTCACTGAAATAATGGATTTTGAGGTGGTATGAAAACGTTAAAGTCAAGGTTTGTTATGAGTACTGTAAAGTTTGTAATGGGTATGTCAAGATTTAGGAGTACTGTAAAGTTTGTAATGCTATGTCAAGATTTGTTATAAGTACTGTTAAGTTTGTAATTGGTATGTCAAGGTTTATGAGTACTATAAAGGTTGTAATGGGTGTGTTGAGGTTTGCAGTGAGTACTGTAAAAATTGTAACAGTATGTAAAAGTTTGTAATGGTACTATAAGGTTTGTAACAGGTATTTTGAGATCTACAATGAGTGCTTTGAGGTGCCTAATAGTGTTAAGTGAGGTGAGCTGGTAATGGAATTAACATATCCAACATATCCATGTGCTGGCTGGGCTGGGGGCATCCAGGAGAAATCTGGAAGTTTTATTCTTTAAACAACAAAATGTCACCATAGTTGTGTTTTTCATACCACGTGTTTATTCACACCTTTTACTTTAAAACATCTAAATGAAAATTAATAAAAGTATGTTTTTATCTATTAAAAGTCATTTAATGAAAGTACAGGTATTCCATTTTAAAACTTAAGTCAAATACACATATTCCAAATTAATCCTCAAGTATTGTAGTACATTTCTCAAGTATACCTTTCACTCTGCTCATTTTACTGTAGAACATTATTATATCAACATGATTTTTAGGCATGTACCTCTGCCTTTTCTGTTTGTATTTGTCACTTACAAATGCCAACTCTCCTCTACGGTGTGTGAGCTTTTTCTAATGAATGGACCATTAAAATGTTCCAAAATTACCTGATAAAGTGGGATAAAAGGAAATTGGTGGAATTATGTGTGTTTTTGATACATAAAACCAAATTATATCATAAGTGGACCTCAAGGAACAAATAAACAAATTATAACGAAAATATAAAGTTTAATAAAAACTATCCCCTTAGCCCGAATGATATTGCTTGGTGTATGACGTTTGTTCTTTTCATTTTGCACTGGAGCTAGGAGATCAGTGTGGTTAACAAGTAATGGAATTATAAAACCGTCCAGTTAACACTGTGCTGCTGCATGTCTAAAGCATCAACATGCGTTCTTCAGCAACCTTTAGTAGACTCGCTTATGAGGTATTTGAGCCTGTATGACTCACATTTGTCTATTTATGGCCTAAGTGGATGTTTATTAGCATTACTTTTGTTTACCACACTGTTCTTCTAATGACAGAATGCTGGATTATGAATGAAATACAAACATGAATTTTGCCAATACTCTCTTAATTGCAGTAAACAGACAGGTGGGTTGGGTTTGGTTTTGTGGCAGCCTGGCCAAAGCCTTACCTGTGAGGTAATTAAGAGTAATTCTAAGTGTCACAGAGAAGTATCTAATGACAAGCAGCTGTCCTGCCCTGGCACGCTAATGTTAATTGCATCAAACACTTGGTAATTACATGATGGTCTCGTTAAGGACGTCAGAGCTTTAGAGGTAAGTGCTTTCGATACTGAGGCTGATGCCGGAGGAGGTGAATGTCTGACCTCACTGCTTCCTCTATCAATCAAACAGCATGGATATTTCCCTCAGGTCAAGGGGCAAATACAGGTGCATCACTTCCCTCGGCACACACTTTCAAACAACCAGACGCAGCAAAAACCAAAGTGTGTGTGTCTCAGTGAGAGTGAATTAGAATGAAGGGTTGTCTACCATGACTGGAATCTATAATCACCGTCAATGACAGTCAATAATAATAAAAAAGCCAGTAGATTTAGTCAATCGCAAATAACTGCAATTTACTGTGTATTGATATTTCATAGACACTAAGCTGAAGTGATAAGAGGAGAAACTGCCCCAGCTTTACGGTCAGTTCAACCTCAATTAATCTCAATACATCATTTACAATGCAAAGTATTGCGCCACTGAGCAGCATATACCATTTAATGGCTATCAATGACAGTCAATATAGTCAAATAAAGGCCCCTGTATTCAGCTAGAGGATATTTCACAGGTCACAAGCAACTCTAATTTCCTTATTGATATCATACACACAACTGCACAACAACGGACATGTACAGTAGCTTACTGCATCAGTTAGGTAAGACTCTGACCCAGCATGAGTTTGGCTGAATGAATGCTCATTCAGTCTGTATATCACATATAGCTACTATCTCTCTCTGGCTGCATCTCTGCTGGCGGTGCACAGTGGAGGACAATCGTGAATGTTAGAGTTAGCCGGACTGCAGTGGAAACGTACAGCTGATGAGGTCAGCCCGAGGATGCCAGCTGCGATTATAATGATTAGATAACGGCCCCCTCCCTACACTCACACACACTGACCCCCTTACTGAGACATGGAGGACAAGAAACCCTCTCTCTCTCTATCTCTCTCTCTCTCTCTCTCTCTATCTCTAATTTGAAGGGACAAGCAACAATGTGTTCAGTCAGTGTCAACGTTTTATGGCCACAGTTTAGTGTGTTTAGTGTGTTTTAAAGAACAATTTTCATTTTGTGGCTTTTTTGGTTTCGGTCTACTCTGATTTCCGAGCTCATGATGCTTAAAAGAATTTATCAGCAAGCAAAGAAGCATCCAGGAGTAAGTAATATTTCATTATTCTATTTGAAATACCTGTCTGATGTAGAGTAAAGCAGTGTATAGATGAGATGCTGATGGTCTTTCTATTCAGAACTCTCTTAAAGACAACTCCCATGAAGGTTTAAAAGGTTTAAAGGAAATGACCATGTTTTTGTCCTGATTTGTTTGACATGTAAAAGGGAAATTTGTACTTAAAATAGTAGATAGTAATAGTAAAATAGTAAGGTAAAAATATAAATACAAAAAATGTAAGTAAATATTTTATCAAGGACATTAAAATAGTTCTTTGTTGTGCAGCCACTAGTTTGTGGTACTGTTCCTCACACCAACACTATTTACTCTGAACAGTGTCATTTTGCACTGGTTTTGTTAAAAAAATAAATGTAAGATAATACTAGTTAACTAGTTTACTAGTTAAGTAAATAAATGTAACAATGCTTTATATGATAAGAATATACATTGCATTTGACAGAAATAGAATGTAAAATTGTATTGTAATTGTAAATGTAAAACCTTATATAAATAACCTTATATATAGTAGATGCACTTGTACTGTCTATCTCCGTATGTCTGTCTGTCTGTCTATCTATCTATCCGTCTGTCTGTCTGTCTATCTATCTATCCGTCTGTCTGTCTGTCTGTCTGTCTGTCTATCTATCTATCCGTCTGTCTGTCTGTCTGTCTGTCTGTCTGTTTATCCACTTATCTATCTTCAGAAGAGGTAGGTCCTGCTGATTGTTCCAATGATATGCCTGACCAAATACCGGCTTCGAGTTTAAGAGTGGGGTTTTATGATCTAACATAATATTAAAATAAAGATGCCAGTATGCAGATATGAATGTTATATTATTATTATTATTTGTAATTTCTCCATGAGATGAATATTTAAACTGGAATAAACAGACATTCAGTAACTTCTCTGAGTTGCATCTGTTTTTATAGTTTTAAGTATGTCCCTTTAAATCAATTCTCACAAAAAAGGCTGACAACACAAAAATCATCCTTAATGTGTGTTCCTTGAACAGCTGCCACGTTTCTGAAAATCAGTTTGTGGTGACCTAAATTCTTGTTGGCAGGCAACCAAAAGCAGCCAAAAGTGACATTGTTATATAATCAGAGTGAAGCACCGAACAGCACTGAAGCGCAATGCATTATCCACTGCCCGCAGCCTACATCAGTCAGGCCGATCATGTGAGCATGGCTGCAACATCTCTGCAGCGTTTAGCTGAGGCCCAGTTTCTGAACACAGAGGGGGTGTAGAAGCATGTTTAATCCAAATGTTCACCTAAAAACCATAAAAGCTCCAACCTCACAGTCAGTTTACACCATTAATTTAAATAATAAATAAATAAATAAATAAAGTTGGCCTGTTCTGCTTAAGAGGAGTTTGAGGTCAGGACCAGATGTAACACCAGATGCTGTGCACACACACAGATTAGGAGTCAGTCAGTTCATCTCTCTCCATTCCAGCTTTCGTTCTTTTTAACAGACTCACCATCAGTTTTTCTGCAGAAATCCAAAGGGAAATTTCAGTCATACATGCTATAGTATTTTCAACTTCTCACCTTTCAAATCATCCCAGTTATAAATTTACAATCCAAAACCCATTCCATACATCTCAAATATCCAGTTTCAGGATGTTTCAGTGCCAATTTCTTTGGTTCTTTGCTTTTCTAATTTAGAGCTTGATCAGCTCCACATCCTTTCAGGTCCACAGCCATCTTTTCACAGTGTGAGGATGGATACAAACACATGTGGGACAATAGCTTTACTTAAATGTGTCAAAGAATGCATTGATTGATTATTCATGTTATGTTATAAATAGTAAGTGTGTTTACTACCCTGTTGTTTTGCTTTAATATTGTAGGCTTGTGTAAAAATCAATACGCTGGCTTACAGCACCACAATGAATACCAGATGGTATTGCTGTCCTCTCAGTGTTCTTGCAGTGTTCTGTTCTCTTCTGCTTTTAGCCTAGCACCTGTTTCTTTCACCATCTTCTCTGGTGTGTAGGAAATTCATATTCACCTCTTTTTTTAAAATGTCTGTCTTAAGGCCAAGCTACATAAAACTGCAAGCATAAACACACCTAAGACTCATTTAACCCCAGATACAAATCCAATCAGTCAAACTACCTTAGGAGGTGGTCTGACACATTTGAGCCACTTTGAGATGCTATAGCTGTGTAAACACATCTATCTCTCTCTCTTGGTTGTTGTTGGATCCAACAACTTATATTTCTCCCTGTACAACCGTAACACCAGTAATAATTGCTACACATTGAGCAAATTTACATATTCCATCTCACACTGCGATCATATCCGACTAACCAGTGACCAAGTGCACCAAATACCAAGTGTAAATGCAGGATCAAGGACAAGGATGTATCAGGATACAATCCATAAATTAGTGGCATGAAGTGACCAGATATAGATAGTGTGTGCGTGTATCCAGTTCTATATTTCATGTATTTGTACATGAAATTATACATTATTAATAAAATATGTAATGTACTGCAACAATCTGTGAAGTCATTGTCTGTGAAGTTGTCTGCCTTGAGATGTTATTGACACTTTTGAAAAAAATATGTATTATAGATATTAATTCTATATCATCATTTCATGCTGCCATTTAGGAATTACATACATCTTGTTTGATTATTCTCCCTGAGCTGCTACATAAACACTGTCAATGCTGAGTAAGAATACTTGCCGAGAGGTGAAAGCTCATGGTGACTTATTAATTACCCAGTTTGAAAGGTGTGGAACCAGCAGTAGTCCAGGATAGGAATGCAGATTGGTCCTTAAAACATAGTACTTTTCATCAAGACATTAATCCAAAGATTAAACAAACAGTATAAAATCTAATGTGTTAGGAAGTAATTTTCTTTTACTGGATTTGAAGTTTAATAATGAAGGGCAGTTCAACTTAAAGCAGCATTATGCAAGAATTGGTATTTCTTGGGCTCACCTGGGCTCCCCCTACAGTCAGAGAATGTACTTAAAATTGTTCTAGGATCCACATTTTATAGACAGCTATAAACATGCATATGTTGACAAGCTAAGATACAGAACTTCATCTGAAGTGAAAGAAGCATGTGGACTGAGGTGTAAAGTAATATTACAGAATTTTACACAAATATGACCTGGGTTATGCAGCGTTATGTAGTGTAGTCTCATGCACACTCTAAAGTTGTGGTGTGCCGGGCCAAGAGGGGCAATAACAGTCATGCCAGTCTTCCTATTACAGTCAGTGTACCATCAAAAGGATTTTAATGTTGTTAATTGAAGATAGAATTGCTGCATTATGTGACTTTTAGTTTAGTAGTTTCTGTTGAAAACTCATGGTGGTGACTAATGTAACCTGCTCTCTGGGACAGTTAAAGTTCTATTGATTGGCTGATTGCTGATTAGTTTGATCAATTGATTGATTCCTTCCTGATCTTTGTCCAGGACACTGTCCCCTAATGTTGCCTATCTGGCCTCCCATGTAATCAGAGCCTAGACAGTAATGTAACAGGACCAGTAAAACATGAAGAACTTATCCCTTTGCAGTGTTAATATCCATGAGGATTAGCCCCTCTGACCCTCCGGTGGGTCTGTACATGTGACAGTCACCCAGTGGGAGACTCCAATCTTGGACTTCCATGCGGCTGGCAGGCTAGACAAAGGTGCAGCCCCCGGTATCCCAAACGGCATTCAAAGAAACTCACACTAACCACCTCAGCTTACAGTGCGAAATCAATCATATTAAACGATGAGGACCAGAATGTGTCCATCACAGATATGACCTGAGAGGAGATGAGAGCAGTTTAAGCCCCCCCACACAACAGGCTACAGCCATTTAAGGCCATTTTAAACACTTGATAAGCTAATGTGAATATCGTCCTGAAAGCCCCTTTGGGGATTATGTAAATGCCTGCTATAGGACGTAAAGTTTTGACAGCTCAAGGCTAAGCTCTCTCTCTCTTTCTCTCTCCCTCTCTCTTTCCCTCCCTGGCATTTGAACTGATTTTTCCCCATTTACCCTTACTATGTATTTATATTCTAATCCCTGTCATCGACTGCACAGACACACACCCACAGACAGACACACGCCCACTCACAGGTCTCCCTGAAGAGTGTCTATGATCCTGTCACTCAGTCTGACAGGCAGCGGGTGCAGGCTGGAACACACACACATACACAGACACACACAGACACACACACACACACGTCTCTCTATTTGCTGCGTCCTTGCCCGCTCAACCCAGCCTGACACACACCCCACAATATCTCTCTCTCTTATACATATGAATCAGGGAGAGACAGGGAGGAATAACAACCACGTCAGAGTGAGTGTGTATGTGTGTGTGTGTGTGTGTGTGTTTATTTATACACTGGATGTAGACAATATAATGGAAACACAAGGAAATGTATGGATATAGGTAATGAGAAGAGTCTAATGTGCTACAGTTTGACTTGGAATGCTGTTCCTCTACAGAGACACACTTTTGCACACCCAAAAACATAATGCTCTTTGTTTGCTTAATTTAACACATTGCAATTTGGTTTGTGCAAAATTAATGGCACATTGTAATAAATGAAATTTTTCAATAATCAATACGTTCATTTCAGAACATAAATTGGTATTATGCTTAACAACATGCAGAAACAGTTGTTACATAAGTGAAAGGTGTTTGCTTATCAGTTAGAAAGTCAACAAATCTTTTTAGCAGGGGTGCCCAAACTTTTGCATAAGGATAGTATAAATGAATATGAACATGAATATGAAAAAATAGATTAGATGTTTTATTAATGCAATGTTATGTGAGATTTGGTATGTTATTGCTCCTGGGCTCCCCCTACAGACAGGAAGTGCAATTCACTTTTACTCCACTGCAGTAAATACAAAAGATGCTTTGAGCATCTACATGTGCATTTGTTGTCAAGCAGAGAAATTCAGAACTGGCAATTGTTGGTTTTGGGAGGTCAAATCAAGGGCATTTCTAGACTACTTGTTGTACTGGGACACACAGCATTTAGAGGCACACAGCTGTATCCTCTGCTTGTCTAATATGCCAATAGTTTATTAGAGTGATGTTATTAGAGTTATTAGAGTTATTAGTAAATAATGACAATAATTAAAATATTATATTAGATGAAATAATATTACTGTGACACATGCATGAACTCTTTCCTTTGTAGCTAAAAACTACATTTGAAATTGCATAATTTTTTTAAATGAGTAGTTTACTGTTATATTGGTGATATCACAGCACTTATGCTGCATTCATTCAGTTTAGAAAATAAAGAGGATTGGAGCTTTAAAACATTCAGAAACATTTGTTTTCTTTACAGAAGTGAAAGCTGTTCACTTCCTATCAGTTAGAAAGTCAACAAAATGTGTGCCCAAACTTTTGTATAAGACTGATATAAGTGGTATATATACAGTCTCCACTGAAAATATAAAAAATTTAAGGCTACACTAAAGATGTTTCAGTTTAATATTAGAAATAAATATGAGAAAATAGACGTTTTAAAGCAGCGTTATGTGAGAATTGGTTATTGGAATTGCAGATATCAGTTTGATCATTCAGCTGACTGTCAATTGTCAATTATCAATTCTAATCTATTAATTAAATATATTTGTATCCATTTACCACTGAGCCCACAAACCTCAGTGTGCTTCAATTGCAGTGTCTTCAAATTATTTATTTTCTATCTTGAGTTTATCTGTCTCACCAATCTTCTAGATATCATGGTCATTTTTAGGCCACATCTCAGGGTTTTTTGCAGCTCTCCTGCATGTCAAAATGTCTCTGTCAGTGAGAATCGCTGCTCTTTACCTGAAGGAAGCATTTTCAGGTGTAAAATATGACAGAATTCTGGACCCTATCTGTCTTGGTACATTTTTTCTTGTGTTTGACATTCCACCAGCCTGAAAGTACAACTGACTGTGAAGTCTTACAGGATTCTAACTCAAAAATCATATTTTAAAAACGTCTACAGTAGGCGAACAGTATGCTGCTTATTGTAATTTGTAAGCTTTATTTTTTTAAAGCAATAATGGAGTTTTCAACATGAACATGTGTGAATGAAATCTTAAACTACCAATTAGCATTGCAGCCATGACGTCACGGGTGGTGGATGATAAACAGGGGATGGTAGTCATCCGCCACCAGTGAGGTCATGGCTGTAATGCTAATAGGGAATGGGATCTTATAACTACCAATTAGCATTACAGCAATGATGTCATTGGTGGCGGGTGACTACTATATCGTCTGTTAGTCATAAGCCTTAGTAACATGTTTTGGACAAATGTATTAATAATGCTGCAGTAATTGGCTGCTGTTCTGATATCTGACATGATGTCTTCCCATGTTTTCTTTGTGTTTACAGCTTATCCCTCAGTTTTTCTTCATAATACTGGGTGCGGGTGGAGCATCCCTCTACCTGATCCGACTGGCACGAGGACCTCATGTCTGGTGAGTTGCAGTCTGCGTGTTCTTATATATCACAACCAATCAGTTCCTGCATAAATGGTTTGACATTCACTAAATGGTCAAAAGTATTGAGATACCTACTCATTTGTTGTGTATTTTGAAATTGAATTGAAACAATTTCTTTTATGTAATTTCTAGCTCAGTTCATTCCCTTTCCCTGTACACTCACTCATGTGCACCCTCTAGTGTTTTGCAGTCATGTTTCTGGTGTAATGGGAGACATAGAAAGTGGCCAGGCTCCTCATAAACTGGCTCGGATTCTACTAATGTGTGAATCACACATGTTAATCTGTGTTTCTTCCAGGCCGCAGCTCTGCAGAGATTAGCATTTTACCTCATCTAACACTCTGAAACCAAGCAGGCCTTTCTAACACACAGATCATCTGAATCGGGTGTGTTTAATTAAGTAGATTGCTTAAGCCTACACTGCTGTGACCCATGAGGACCAGAGTCTGATACATGAGCTGTAAATAGCTTATTCAGTCATATATATATATATATATATATATATATATATATATATATATATATATATATATATATATATATATATATACACAGATGAGCCCAAACAATAAAACCACCCACCTAAGATGCTGATAATCATCTCTACCAAAACTGCTCAGATGTGCTACAGTTTGTCTTGGAATGCTGTTCCTCTACAGAGACACACAACATAATACTGTTTATTTGCTTAATTTAACACACTGTAATGTGGTTTGTGCAAAAGTAATGGCACATTGTAATAAATATGTAATTTTTCAATAATCAATATGTTTAATTCAGAACATAAAGATGTGCTTAAACACATGCAGAAATGGTTGTTACATAAGTGAAACTAGTTCACTTACTATTAGTAAGAAAGTCAACAAAAGTTGTCAACAGGGGTGCCCAAACTTTTGCAGAAAACTGGTATACATTTATGAATATACTGAAATTATTGAAATTGTAAGGCTACACTAAAGACATTTCAGTTTAAAAATGAATGTAAATGAAAATAGATTATGACCCATGAGGACCAGAGACTGATACATGAGCTGTAAATAGCTTATTCAGTCACATATATATGCAGATGAGCCAAAACAATAAAACCACCCACCTAAGATGCTGGTAATCATCATTTGTTTGACTTATGAAGGTGTTATCTGGCTCCACGACATTAGCAGATCCTTTAACGCTTGTCAGTTGCAAGGTGGATATGCTGTAAATCTGATATGGATCCAGAGAAAAACAGTCCCACAAGAAAACAGTCAACACATCAGGCCATCCAAGTGGTGTAAAACAAACAATAGGACTCTACTGAGCAGGCGGCTTCCTTCCATTGTTTCAAGGTTCAGTCCAGGCGCTTATGTGCCCATTTTAAGCAGTTTTGTAGGTCATGTTTGTCCTTGTCAGAATGGCTCAGGTCTTCAGGCTTGACCGTTTCTCTTGCATCCACCATTTCCACCAGAACTCACTGTTCTCAGTTACTGTCTAAAAACACCCCAGACCGTTACATGCATCGTTGTTCACTACTATATTCACTATTATTCGTTCCATCCATAATGACTTTATAGTTAGAATGGTTTGGCTCATCTATATATGGGTGATTCGTTTAGGGGACATTCTTTGTCCCTATATTATAATAGAGTTAGAGTTAGAGATACTTTATTTCATGTCCAGTTCCATTTATTTTATATTTTAAGTAGCAAAATATTCATACTTTGGCCTTAAAACCAACCCAGACCATAAAACGTCTCTGCACCAACAAAAAGATAAAAATCAATTAATAGAAAAATTATGTGTTTTATAACAACGTAAGATACAGAATAAATTATTTGGATGTTTATATTTATCCAGCTTCTGTATATATTTGAACAATACAGTACCGTCCCTAACTGTACCTTCATTACTGCAACAGTCTGTAAAGTGTTTTTTAAGGTAACACATGTTTATGTCATAACCATGAGAGAGAAGTGGCATTTTGATGTCTGGAAATGTGAGTAATTTTCTGAGTAATGTACTTTACTGCTTCTAATCATTGAGTCGATTTATATCACAGCATTACCATTTATTCTGTTACAGTAATATTTTACAAAAAAAGGGAATTATTTCACATTATTTACACATATCTGAAGTATAGTATCTTATACTATACTAGTGTTAAGACACCCATGACCTGGGTCTTTTTCTCCTCAAATTTCATTACTACCACAATATGTCATTACCAACACAAAACCTGTTGTGACTGTAGTGCCTGGTGATGGTACTGAAAGGTTTTCAGTTTTACTGTTGTAGAGCTGTAAGACATCAGAGAAAGGGTGAAAGGGTGAGGCAGTAAATCAACCCTTTGGAACGATCTGGATTTCTGCACTCTACCACTTGGCAAATAAATATAAAGAATAATTCTGTATATGTTTAGTTTTGCCCATCATTAAGACTTTGCTTTACAGCAGGTTAACCTCGTCATATCTAATTATCACTCATTTTATTTTTCAAAAGGTAAGATCCTTCAATACAGCCCCAGTTGAAGAAATAGATACATTAGTGTGTCACTGGTGACTCAGGATATGCATTTACGGCCTACTTGAGTCATTCATATCTATAATAGCTAAGAATCAGTTAAAAGTCATTGGCTTGGGTGCCAAACGTTTCATATTTCAACCCCATGCTCCCTGCTATAAGCTGCTCTTTTGTTGTGTGTGTCTGAGCGCATGGGGGCGTTCAGGCCTGCCGCTCTGTTACTGTGGGGCGCTCTCTCTCTCTCTCTCTCTCTCTCTGTGAGAAACAAACTTTGTTTAATGAAAAGTGGCACTCTGCCAAAATACTGCCCTCCTTCAACTCCAGTGATAATTACTTTCCTTCTCTTTGCTCTGCCTTCCTCCCTTCACGTCTTTCCCCGTCTCTCCATCCCTATCCTGTCTGTTTTCACCCACTGTTTCTTCCCTCCATTCCAACATTCCTCCATTTTTCTGCCCTTTTTCTGCTCCCAATTGACCCTCTTTCTGATTCTCTCTTCCTCCCTCCCTCTTTCTTTGTCTCTCTCTATCTCTCTCGGGCCTGGCCTTATCCTCATTCTGTCAGCTGGGACAGGAAGAATAACCCAGAGCCATGGAACAACCTCAGTCCCACCTATCAGTACAAGGTAAAAGCTCCTGCTGACTGCGCTCAGATCAGTTTCAGCCTGACAGCGGCGACACAACTGTCATGCCTTCTGCTCCTGGTTCAGCCAGCATGATATTTGCAGAGAAGCGCATTCATCTAGACACAGAAAACCACAACCTAACTATAGCAATCCATGATAGGAAGGAGTATTCTAAATAAAAACAGATATTCTATATAAAGGAATGTTTTAAGGGTAAAGGGCTTCTATATAGAACCGCGTCAACTCTCAGAAGCACCTGAATGATTAAATGGTTCTTAAAAAAACTGTTCCAAGTTGCTGTCCCACAAAAACCTTCTTCACTGGTATTCGCCAAGCACAGCAATCTGTCTCTCCACAGTTTTGATGTATTTTACTGTTTGTGGAAACATGTTCTGTGGAGAGACAGATTGCTGTGCTTGGTGAATACCAGGAGAATGTTACCTGCATGTGGCTGCACTGTGGAACTGTGAAGTTTGGTAGAGGGGGGATAATGCAAGCTAAACCTGGCAAGCAAAATCATGAGATGTGATTGGGAGAGCAGCTGCCATGCGTGTGTCATCTCTCACATCCACCACTCATCACTCTATTTTACTGCAGAATTTTACCAATTGGGTGGCAAAATGGACTGGAGGCCCCACCGCTTCATGCATCAAAGAGAAGTGCTCGTTGACGATTTTCGAGGAGTGTTTTATCAAATTTCTGCTGCATGTTTTCTTTTTAAACTTTGCTGAACGCTTTATTGAACACCCAAGTATTATATATTATAAATATTATATATTTATATGTATGTGTTCACGCTCAGACACGTACATATATGTGTTCACTGTCAGAACAAAACCATTAATCCAGGTATTTGAGTGTAGAAGGTCATCAGCCTTCTGCAGCATTGTGGTTTGTGCTGATATATCTCCACTGTTTGACGTCTGTAATGTTTCTGATTGTGCTTGCTATGTTGGCTAGAAATATCTTTTCACTTTTGTGACATGATGTGGATCTGGAAGTTGTTCTTTACATTGTATCAAATTTGAATGATGAATGAACCATTTGAAATGATCCTCAATGAATTTTTGCACTAGACTGTTTTTTAAATACTGTTTAGCTTTAACTCTCCAGGTTGCTCAGACTCGAAGAGAGGCGGAAGCCATGCTAGTATTATGATTGGTCAGGGGAATGCTAATGTAAACCTGACCCACTTTTAGGGCCACCCATTCCACTCATCGAGAGGAGAGCAATGTTGGTGAAATGCAGCAATTTATTGTTTATTTATTGACGTTTGGCCCTGAGGAGCCAGATTAACTTTATTAGAAAGAAAACTCAGATTTAGGGCCCCAGGGACTTGCAATACAATGCGAGCGCATATGCTTGAAGCTACGCAGACTGGGTTTCGCACATGGTACATAGTAACACAAGTGTGAGCTGCATTCTAAGCGTTGCCACAAGGGGCGCTACAGTGGCAGCCTAGTTGCCTTGTACCTCCGGCATTCTTTTTTTCAGTCAACTATCATGCCAGACCAGTTTTTATTTAGATTTGTCATCTATCGCCTCCAGGTGTTTAACTGCCACAGTATCATAATCAGTCAATCAAACTTTATTTATATAGCACCTTTCAGACAAACTAAATTTTAATTCAAGATGTTTCACAGGTGATTAAAGAAAGTTTAAGAATAAAAAAAAAAGTTTAATATAATTTATATATAAAACAATAGTATAATTAATATAATATAAATGATATAATTTAATATAAAAATAAAAGATGAATAATTAAGATGATGAAAGTTAAATAATAAAACAAAAAATAAACAAAATGAAAGATTTCAATGTTTTGAGCTCCTCTCACATTGGTTGGAAGGTTGTTCCAGCATTTTGGAGCGTAGTGGCTAAAAGCAGCATCACCAACGTTTTTTTTTTTTTTGTGGAACTAAAAGAGAAGATCTGGAAGATCTGAGGGACCTTCCTGGTTCCCTCAGATAAGAACGCACATTGAGTTTGCAGGGCTGGGTGCTGGAATTTGTGTTTGCATACTTGTGTTGAGCATGTTTCTGGCTTAAAGCAGTGCATTACAGGAGTGTGCTGTACGTTAGGTCTCAGAGTAGGCACCGTCAGAATGAATCTACAGTGTTATGAATAAAGAAAATCCCAAATTCTGGCATGAAAAGTAAAATCTTGAGAACTCAGACAGTCCTTAAAATTCAGCGCCTGTCAAACTGTAACTGTGCTAGCTGCGGTTGGGATCCCCTCTCTGGTAGCCTGGCTGTGGAGCATTGCTGAAAGTGTGTTTCTGCTCGTTAATGACTCTTCAGAGAGAATAATTCAGGACGCGGCAGGTGAACATTTTGTTCCCGTTTTGAATAACAGAACATGCCGACCGAGAGCGGCATTCCGAACAGCTGAGAGAAGAAAAACAGGAAACACAGACAGCAAATGGAACGAGAAATTACAGAAATACCCAAAAGAAATGCATGCATTTTGTGTGTGTGTGTGTGTGTGTGTGTGTGCGCACGTGTCCGTGTGGGGAGGGGTGATGTGGTTGGTGGATATGGATGTGAACACATAGGCCGAGGCTTATAAAAAGGTTACAACGCAGTATGTTTAATTCTCAACCACATCCACATTCCATCCTCACAGTAATAAGTCTGTGTGAGTGTGTGTGTGTGTGTGTGTGTGTGTGTGTGTGTGCTCACATGAGTGTGTGTTTTGGGGCAGCCGGGAGATCAATGAAAATATGCAGAAGGAAAATAATCTATGCAGACAGGAAACTGCATCTACTAGAGTGGGGTGGAGAGTGGTGAAGTGGGTTGGGGGGCTTGTTTGGAAGCCGTGACCCCAACATGCTAAGGGTGATGCAGCGGGAAATGTGATTTCATGCTAAGTGTAAGGGTGGGCTGGGCTGGGATGAGCAGACAGACAATACATACATGTGTGTGTGTGTTGGTTTCTCACCTCTGCCAGCCTGATGGTCTTAATTTAAGCTAAGCAGATTTAAATGTATTCTCCTCTCCCTCTCTTCACAGTTGGTGGCCGTCACTACAGACTACGAGAAGCTGAAGAAGGAAGGGCCTGACTTTTAAAGGTCCTCTCTGAGACTCTGAGGGCACATACAAACACGCACACACAAATACATACGCACACTCCTCTGCGGTATCACTTCCCATCTCTGCTGTGTGTGCTTGTGAACCTTTTTTTTTTTTTTACGTAAGACAACAGCAACCTCAACCCTAGCCAATCCATATTCAGTCTTCTAGAGAGTAGAAAGCTTTTAGAATATTAAAGTCATATTTCCACGACAGCAGCATGCATGTTCAACATGCCACACACACTTAGAGAATGCATGCGTAAAATTGTAGCTCCAGGATATTTCTCAAAGAACAAATAAAGACAATTTCTACGCTTAGAAGTTTGCAGAGGGTCATATATTATCCATAAAGGAGGAGTAGAAAATAACATTACTGCACGCTATGATGAAGTGCTGTTTACTAGCATACAGAAGCACACAACCCTCCCCCTGCAACGACGACAAGCATGCTCATGAGGAGTGTGCAAGAATTCCCAACAATTACGACTTCCACTGAAGATATCCTGGAAACCCACAGTTCAAACATGAACAGAGTTTAAATAAACAAAGCACTTTAGCCTGTAAGTAACCGGGCAGTTGTTTGGGGTCTGTGAAACGAGGACTATGGGGTTGCAGAAGGTCAACTTCTTTTTTGAGGTTATTTCCATCTATATTGGGTGATCTGTGTAGACCTCAAAACCTCAAAAAACGCTCTCTATTCCAGACAGCAGACATTATTCCAATGAAAAACATGTATCTCCAAAATGGTGAAGGCAAAATTGTCCTTAGATTTGAATGGAAGTCAATATAAAATAATAGCTTATACCAAGTGATTTAGAGCATTTCTATTGGTCCATACATTCAGAATGATTTACACAGTGGACAGAACATCCACAGGGTTCAAGCCATGGTGAAAACTGTAGGATACGTGTTTTTCATTCTTTATCAAATATTTAAATATTCCCCTTTTTTCTCCCAATTTGGTACTGCCAATTAATCCACCTGCTCATAGCTGCACTATGACACTCAACACAAGTCTCCTCTGATACATGCAAAGCCAGCCACCACCTCTTTTTCAAACTGCCGCCGATGCAGCATTGCCAGGCAGTCAACACACCTGACCCCGGCTGCTGATGGTAAAGCAGTATGGCTGGGGATTTGATAGTGCACTAGACAGCTGAACCACTAACAGAGTAATTAAGTTTTCTGCTAAAATTCTATTTCAATTGTAATTGATTAGATCTATTTCAATTGTAGTTCTGTTTTAATTGTAATTGAAGTACCAAAATAATACTTTACGCAGAGATTTTCCCACCCCCCATTTTTTATACCATGTATCATTTTTAACAAAAAATATTTTTATTCTTCATGATGTATTTCGACACCTCCATGGTCCTCACAATGAGTATCTGTAACACACACTGGTTGCAAAAGCCACATCTAGAATTAGCTCTATACCTGTCGTTAGCTGGCTCGCGCGACTAATGATACAACAACGCACAACTGGCTAAGACACAAGTGAGCAGACTATTGTCCGATTACTTATGGTCCATTGAAACTGGAGGAGCATCTCAAATTAGACTGACATTTATAGTCACTGTTTCATTTCAAATCCAGTGCGCTGGAGCCAAAAGGAGCATTTGCGTCAGCGTCCAATTACTTATGGCCTGCGATTCTTATCACATGCTTCACGTTGCGAGATTTGTGAGCCATTTGACAACAAAACAGCAATATGTTCTCCTATGAAGCAATAGATGAGTCTTCAGAAATATCCCTAAGTTTGTGGCTGCCTCATTTGAGGGGCATTATGTGTGAGAATTGGTGGCTGGAGTCAGTGTAGCGAGAATAATACATGCTATCTAGCAGCAATCTCTCCTGTCCTTCGCACAGATGAGTACCCATAGAGAAGTGTTCACTCGCGCGCACGCGCACCCAGAAACAGATCTATAGCCATGATGAACCATTCAGCCCCTCAATAAAGGATATATTCCAGCCCTCTTCCCTGTCTGCATTCCTTTAGTGAAACCACTAGACTAGACAGCCTGGTAGGGGCACTAAGCCGCCACACACACATACACACACTGGCATGAATATCTAAAAGCTCCACCTGGTGTGTGTGTGTGTGTATATATGTGTATATGTGTGCGCGCGCAAGTGTGCAAGGGAGAGAGAGTTGCGAAGCTCCTGTCAGGACCCAAGCACATGCTGACAGGTAATCAGGCCAGTTGAGGCAACGCACCATGCATAATCACACACATATGCACACGCACACACACGCGCGCACACACACACACACCATCACTGCCAAAGTGGAAGGCTTGGTGGCCCATTACGATTGTATTACCTCCATTTGTTATTCTTTATATTACTATTCGCCTGCAGGCCTCAGGCAATACACACACACAAACAGCACCGCTACATACATGCAGTCCACACACACACACACACACACACACACACACACACACACACACACACACACACAAATAAATGCTCCAGTGCGATTCTGACCCTCACACACATGCCAGCATACACACACACACACACACACACACACACACACACACACACATATATACAGATGTTTCCGTAATTGTTTTTGTTTTGCTATATGACAATATGTGCACTTCAGATGGGGTTATCCTCTGGTTTATATTAGCTTCTAGTTGTTTTTTTTCCAGAGACTGTGATGATGCATACTATAAAAATATTACTGTATGGTACAAAGTATGCACACAAATCTGTGAACAACCCAAAACGTACATTCACTGCAAATACTTGCCATTTCTGGCCGAGATAATTAGGGTAAATTCCCCTCATTTCCATGTTGTTGTTGGCATATTATTAAATAATAAATCTAATAATCCCGACCGAATCCCGGTCATGCTGCTTGGGTTGGGTAATTGGCGGTCCAAATTGGGGAGAAAATGGGTGAAACATCTGATAAAATAAATAAAGATTAAAATACAAAAAATGAATGGATTTCTAGATTATTTGTAATAATTTATTTTATCGATTTGGAAGGCCGAATTCCTGTTCATATGAACTCCCCCCATCACTAGCACGTCTCATCTGACACATGTGAAGCCAGCCAGCATCTCTTGTCGAACTGTCACTGATGCAGCATTGCTAGGTAGCCAGCGTGGCTGATACCTGATACATCCGCTAACATACAATTGTGTTGACCGATATCACACTAGAAGTGATGTGGGAGGAAGCACCACCAACCCACTCCTGAAAGAGCAAGGCCAACTGTGCTCTCTTGGGCTCCGGCTGCCGATGGCAAGCAGCATGACCCGGGATGCGAAGCTGTGATTAGCAGTGCCTTAGCAACTTAGTCCACTGGACCACTCTGATCTCCTAGATATATATATTTTTTGGCTTGTCTTCAAGCAACATCATGCAGGGGACAGCGAAGACCTAAAGGTTAAAGTAGACTTGAGACCGGAAGGTCACTGGTTAAATCCCCTGAACTGGCAGGAAGAGTTGGGGTGCAGTGGAGTAAAAGTGAATTATACTCCCCAACTGTAGGGGGAGCCCAGGAGTAAATTAGATTAGTTCACAGAACTTGTGTTTTTCCTATTGGTGTGGATTTATGAACCTGATATTTACATTTACAGTATCACAGCAATTATATTACAGAATAAATAACCTGTTTACCATTTAGAGTGACTTAAAACTATTTAAATTTGCCTAGAAATAAAATAAACAATCAATTACAAAAGAATATGACCCTAAGTTATTGAAATAATATATATTCGGACTATCTTTACAATTATTTTATTTGAAAAGATAATTTTTTTAACAGCCCGGATTACAACCTACAACCTACAATACACAGTTTTGTTAATGTAAAGATAGACTCCAGATTCATCTGCCTAGATTATGGTCACATGTTTATGCTCTTTCTTAAATCCAAAATGCTCATGAAGGTTCATGTCCTGCCAGAGGGCCAAAGGGGATGTGCCTGATTTATTTATTTTTTTTTAGATAAGACAGAGTTGTTCTGGATGAGATAAGGACACACATGTAAATAAGTAAACAAGGAGCTGTGAAGACTCTACTGGAGCTCAGCACTGGCGGCAGCAGGTTCACCGACATGGCTTATAGGCTCTTTTAAAAGGCTGATGAGACGGAGATAAACACACACATGCACTGTCACACATACCCTTTCATCTCAACACTACCTAAAGCCCACTACAGTACACTCAGGAGAGAAGCACAGGGATGTGAATTCAGTAGAAAGGCAATGGCAGTAGAAGCTCCACTTTGACAGCATGGTAAGAGAACTACTGCCCTCTTCTGTTTAGCTGACCGGACAGAGTGACTCCTTGTGGATTTAACAAAGACATTTGCGGGTGGTTACACACGGTCAAATAATTCAATACCATTGGTACGATACATACTGTGCAGTACTGAGGGTGGAGTTATAAAGGGCCAAATTTGTGAGGAATTCGGGTCTCAGCAAAACATACAACACTCCCTGCCCCTGTGAAACACAAAATCAGACCATTTAATATTATTAATTGCAGAACTGCAGATTGGGACAAATACAGAAATCACAAAAATAAGCAGATTAATATTTTGTCCTATTTTCCAAATTCACCCAACATCCCTTTTCAATTCCTTTGAACACATGAGGGGGAAAGCTGAACCAGTACATGAGGAGCTTTTCCAGTTTTTTCTTCCCATTATACAAAAAAGGACCGCAAAATACTAGACGGTGTAAGCAAGTGAATGCAAACAAGTAAGAAAACATTAAACATTCATTTTCATGATCCATTAACCTTTCTTTAATTTAGGAATTCAAGAAGGTCCTACAAATGGAGTTGAAAAGCACTCAAAACTACGAGATGTTGAACTGCTTTAAGTTGTTCTGTGTTGAGAAAGCGAGTGCATTTGCCTTCATAAAAATGTTGAACCGCTTGCAAATTAGGATTTTGCACATAAGAACCCGTTAATTTTGGACTCGCTCGGAAACACCCTCTAGCGTCTTACCAACACGGAAGACATTATTAATTAAGTGGCAGTTCTCCTCACTACACAATCTCTGGCAGAAGGCCAGGGCCTGGAGATCTGACGTGATAGCTCTGGGTTTGAGTAAGTGTGTCTGTGTGTGTGTATGCACTCTCCATTTAATTTGTATTGGTGCTTTATAGTGACCTTATTTTTATTTTTTTTTTCATAGTCACAATCACTAAACACAAATCTATTTTATTCATCTCTAAACCAACACATGTGTGAACAAGACAAAATGAATACAGTCCTAATAATGTAGACACTTCAACATCTACCAAATGTTATTTTCTAATGATCTAACCGTAATCACTGCTTATAAGATTTAAAAAAAGATGATAAACACAGAAACAATTACAAACCCAAAACAAGACACGTCCTGTAGGCTATACTTTAACATGGTATTTAAATGAATGTCCATTTCTCTCTATTCCTCAATCAACCTGCTTTACTGCATAAATGAGAACTGACACCACAAGCTGGAAACGGCAGGTTGGTGTGAATGTAAGGAAAGGCAAGGGTGTGTGTTTACGTGCCAGATGTTCTCCAAACCAGTTGTGGAGCATGTATGTGTAAAAGTGTTTGTGATTGTGAAGCCTGAGGTGTGTGTGTGTGACAGATAACATGCATGTGTATGTGTGTGTAAGAATGAAGAACCTGTAAGCCTTTTGGGGGGGGGGGGGGGGGGTGCTGAGGGATTAACACCATCATTTAAACTTGGAAGAAAAAAAAGGAGGTAATCATGCTGTAATTTTTCCACTATAATATGCTTTATAATATACATACTAAGTTTAATATACATTTATTTATATATTTAGTTTAACTTTTCAATTTAAGGTGTTTGGTTATTCTTAACTCACCTACCTGTTAAAGCAGTGAATATGTGGGCATTTGTGCTCACAGATACAAGTACAGTACACACAAAAAAAACAAAAAAACAAAAAAAAAACACTGATCAGCACAGTGATTTATCAGTCTACTCAGGCTTTAGTAGAGCTCAGTAACACTGAGATAAATAACTGATCAGCACAGTGATTTATCAGTCTACTCAGGCTTTAGTAGAGCTCAGTAACACTGAGATAAATAACTGATCAGCACAGAGATTTATCAGTCTACTCAGGCTTTAGTAGACTTCAGTAACACTGAGATAAATAACTGATCAGCACAGAGATTTATCAGTCTACTCAGGCTTTAGTAGACTTCAGTAACACTGAGATTAATAACTGGTCAGCACAGTGATTTATCAGTCTACTCAGGCTTTAGTAGAGCTCAGTAACACTGAGATAAATAACTGATCAGCACAGTGATTTATCAGTCTACTCAGGCTTTAGTAGAGCTCAGTAACACGGAGATAAATAACTGATCAGCACAGTGATTTATCAGTCTACTCAGGCTTCAGTAGACTTCAGTAACACTGAGATTAATAACTGGTCAGCACAGTGATTTATCAGTCTACTCAGGCTTTAGTAGAGCTCAGTAACACTGAGATAAATAACTGATCAGCACAGTGATTTATCAGTCTACTCAGGCTTCAGTAGAGCTCAGTAACACTGAGATAAATAACTGATCAGCACAGAGATTTATCAGTCCACTCAGGCTTTAAATAATGTGTTACTGGAATGTCTCGCGCAAGTTTCCAATATCTGTGTACCTAACATGTAGGTAGGTAGCTTTGACCTTAAACCTAAAATGTACCTTAGCACCTAAGCACCTTATGAACCTGACTTTACTTACTCTTATTAGATTCTGCCTAGTTTGGTGCTATTAGCTCTCTGAGTGGTGCTTCACATCAATGACCATGTGTTCTTGTTCTGAACCTGTAACAGAATACGGTCCCCTTTTCCTACCCTGATTATAGAAACGTTTTATACAAAAATTAGTATGTAATTACTACCCAGGTCTGAACTGTAAAAAAAAAAAAAAAAAAAGTCATTGCAACACTTGTTTCTGGGCAGTCACAGTGTGCCATTAGTTCAAGCTGTCCTCAGCTGAACTAGATGAGGGTGAGTTCAGTCCAGACTTCCAGGCTTGGAGTTGCTTATCACAGCAGCCTGGCACTCAAACTGGGGGTGGGCCTGGATTTCTTGCTGCTGGTAAAAAAGCAGAGGTGTTATCATACTTCCTTCATTTGGGGGAAGACCGAGAGAGAGAGGGAGAGAGAGAAAAGGCAGTAGGGATAGAGGGGGAAGAAATATGCCCATGCATGAGCAAGATGGGCATGCTCCCCCTTCAGTGCAGTCTCTCCGCGGGGCTGTCAGGCCACTAACTGATGAGTGGAACGCTTCCTCTCCTCCCTCGCGATCCCCATCCATCCTTCACTCTTATGGCCGCTCTCGATGGGGGAGCATTATTGCACTATAAGAGACACTTACACTTTATTATGAGATAATTATGGTGCATTAGGACAGTTTGGAGCTTAACTCTAAAACAGCACTTAAGCCCGAACAGCCGTCTGCCTGTAATGACTCGTCATGTTGCTATGCGTTTTTAATTATGACAAGCGGCACAACGACGGTGTGCCACTCCAAATAAACGAGTCCAATTAATTGCGGGCGCTGTCGCTTATCCGTCCCTCGTTGAACATTGGTGATTTATTGTCAAATTAGTGCCTGCCTGTCTGTGTGCACAGAGAGAGAGAGAGAGAGAGAGAGAGAGAGAGAGAGAGAGAGAGAGAGAGAGAGAGAGAGAGAGAGAGAGAGAGAGAGCGCTGAAGTGCTAACAGTGACAGGGTAACAGTGAGGTAAAGAGCAAGGCTGACGGGAGAGCTACTGCTCCTTGACACAAAACAGGTAGGCTGGGGTGTGTGTGGATGTGTGTGTCCCTCTCTCTCACACAGCTTCTCTGAGTGAGACAATTTCCACTGTTGGCCTGTCATTAAAGCACAGCTGTGGAACAGCAGACATTCTGCTGCTGCTGCCGCCGTCTCGCACAAGGACACACACACACACAGGGATTATACTTACACGTACCTGTTCAAGCAATCACTATTTTTGTTCCATAATGCCTCAGCTTGTTTTTAATCACCAGATCAAGATCAAATCACACACTAATCCAGAAGCACATTTCTGCCCCCCAATAATCTCTCAAATCCACAATGTTGCTTTTAAGAAAAATCAGGACAATAGAATAAAATTGGACAACCACCCCCTACCCAGACCAAAACCACCCCAGTTTAAGGAAACCAATAAAAGCAGACGTGTTTTGGTGGTTTTGTAGGAATGAAAGCAGGAGTAGTTTCTTTTTTTTTTATTACTGCACATGTTTATTGGGATTAGACTTTCTTATAAAATTGTACACTTTGTAAAGGTCTGTTTAAAAAAACTTTACAGATAAAAAGGTCTCATAGGCAGCATCCTGGAGAATGATAGACTAGAGTTAAGGGGGAAACCAGAGGCTACTGTAGGCTTTGCTGGTGGACAGGGAAAGGCAAGACATGTACAATAAAAATACTGTATCTCTCACCCTCAGTGTAATTTAACAGTACCTTATACATGTGGGTCAGCATTATCATTACATCATCACACCTTTGTCCCCTAAAACCATTTGGGTTAGTAAAGGGAGGGTGGTTAGTAGGCTAATTAACCACAAACACTCTAGTAACAGTGTATCTCTACAGTGAAACAACTTGCACTACTTTAGACCCCCATTATCCCCATGTGATCTCACCCCACATACTATGCAATACATCAAGGACCTCAATCATAAGCTCTTGCTTATATTAGACTCTATAAGTTCGAAACGTGTGTGCGTTTAGTCTGTCTACATAAATAATAATTAATGTTTTTCCTCTGAGTGCAGCAGCAGTAGTAGTTAGGATGGAAAAAAAAGAAAAGAAAAGAATAATCCTCGCTAAAGTATAAAGAAATTCATGATCGTCATTTGTTCCACTGTTCAAAATTAAGACATAAGAGGTGAGAAATTATCTGTAAACACAAGAGTGCCAACATAGCGCAAAGTTTGAATGAGTTTTGTTCTTAAGACAATGTTCGAAATGCAAGACATGAAGAGCGGTCTTCAGCAGAGCCAGTCACGATTAAGACTACCTGGACAAGCAGAATTGTCCAAATTGTGCTTCACAAGCTAGATTTTACCACTAGACAGCTTTAGTTTGTCAGGTCCAGCATTAACCATCAGCTCAATTTAACTGATTAAACATGTTGCAACCAACTCCAAAAACACTCTAGAAACTGGATCGCTGAAGCACAATATTTGGACATCCCAATATTACCCATCAAACACATCAGTTACACATCAGTTGCGATTGTTACAGCACCATTCCAGCTATTCAGTATGTGAGCCTGCTTGCACTTGAACATGCTGAAACAAGAAAGCTTTCATCCAAGCAAAACTGCCTGAATGCACTGCTGGCCTCTTAAACACTGTAAGACATTGGAGTTAATAAAACTATTTGTTCATTGATTTAGCATAATTGTGCATGATGACCACATACAACCTTCACAGCATTTATCCACACCTCACTTTCCGCACTTGCCAACAAGGTGCCTGATGAACAAAGGATCAAAAGAAAAAAAAATAAAAATACGGATCACCTTCTTATTACTGTTTACTTGCTGCAGAAAGCTACAAGGCTCCTAGATGGGTGTTTAGATTCACCACTGTTTCTCTCTCACTGTCTGCTTGTCGGTCTCTGAGTTGTATTAGTAGTTAGTGGTCAGGGAACCCTGGCATTGGGAAGGGCCGAGCAAAAGCCTCCACACGGTAGCGCAGGTCAGCGATACGTGCCACTGTCTCCGGGTCCTCCAGCAGGAAACTCTTAAACTCTGCCAGCTTTTCTGAATAGCATTGAATAAATGGATATGAGAGAAATGGAGAAGAGAGAGAAAAGAGTATATTAGGATCATATATATATATATATATATATATATATATATATATATATATATATATATATATATATATATATATATATACATATATATACATACATACATACATACATACATATACACACACACACACATTTGAACAATAATATTGGAACAACTGCTTGTTTCTGTCTCTAATGTCCAGGTAAGGCTTTTTAACAGATTTTGGAGCACTGCTGTGAGGATCTGATTGCATTCAACAATGAGCATTACTGAGGTCAGATTGATTGATGATAACCACCCCATCTTATTACCAACTCCTCATGAAGCACCATCATTTCAGAAAATACCCTTCTAGCCCACACCTGTATTTAGATACGGTGCCAATATGTTTATGTGCTCCAAAGAGTCCTATTCTAATGGCAATACTTCTCTACGGGAACTAGACAAGGTTACAGTAACTGTAAACACTCAGCTTCCTCAAAGGGAAGTTCAGAAATGGTTAAGCTAACACACTTCCTTTTGGAAGTGCCAGCAGTAAGTGTCACAAAATCACTCAATCAAATAAATAAATCACTAAAAGTACTTAGTAAACAAAGTTCATTGAGTCTGCAAGCTGCACAGTAAAAACAGCAGCAGTAACCTTAAAGTTTTAATTGAGTTTTGTCCATTTTCATAAATAACAGTAGTTGGAAATCAAATAAGTCTGGCCAACAGTATTCAGTATTCATCCCTTGTTAGCTACATTAGCTACGTTAGCCAGGCAGTTTTAACCAAGTGAAAAGGTTTTAGTGTCCAGTCAACTCACTGGTCTTTTTCTTGACATCCAGTGCGATTTTAAAGCCTTCATCCATGAATTCCACAACCTGTTCAAAGTCTGCTTCTTTGAACTGGCGAGATGTCAGCGCGGGGGCACCTGAGACACAACAGAAGCAGACAAGGACAAGCTGAATGGCATAACTCATCAGTATGACGCTTAAGGAAACAGCGTATTAAGAGAATTAAGAGCGAGGTAAGTGATTTTGGGTGTGTATTTGCACACTAACTAACCCAGTCTGAGGCCTCCAGGGGTAAGTGCGCTCTTGTCTCCTGGGCAGGTATTTTTGTTAGCAGTGATGGAAACAAGCTCCAGAACCCTCTCTGCTCGAGCACCATCCATTCCCTGAGGCCTCAAATCTACCAGCACCAGGTGATTATCGGTCCCACCTGAGAGAAGAAAAGAGAAGAGGAGAGAGTAATAGAGATGCAGTGCTAGCAATGAAAAGGTAACTGTGAGGCAAAGAGCAAGGCTGTTGGGAGCACTAGTGCCCCTTGACTCAAAATTATGACGTGGAAGCAGCCAAGTGGCAGATATATTTATTTATTAATGAAATATATAAATATAATAAAATATATAATACAAATAAATAAATATATACAAAACTAAAATAATTAAATACAAATATAATAAAGGGAAATCATCTCAAAAGGAATCTAGTTGCAAGATACCCTGCAAGATTCCCAGTCTTTGCAAAATGACTGATGAATAATGAGATTTTGAGAGTAATGGGAATAAAGGTGATAAAGAGACTTTTCGTAGTCGTCTAGTGTACGGTTAGCATTAGTTTACCTGACACAAGAGTGTATTCCTTCTTCAGCAATGCATTGGCCATGGCCTTAGCATTCTTCATCACTTGTGTAATGTACTCTTTGAACATTGGGGTGTTGGCCTGAACAAAAAGATAAGAAAAGAACGGTAAAGTAAAAACCTTTGCTTGCATCGTACTCACTTTGTGTTGTACTAAACTTGACCATTTTCCCAGATGATCTCAGTTCTGCCACAACCCAGCAGGTAATTTTTACTCTAGTGGAAGTTGCTGGATTAAAAAGACCCTGAAATGCGTGTGTGACAGAAGAGGTTTGATAACTACCATGCAACATCTATTGTTAGAGTTTTCTACACTTCAGTTTACTGTAACTGCACACTGGAGTTTAGGTGCCTTGTTCAAAGGCACATCAGCCGTGGAAGCTGACCTGGGGACAAGCTAGCGACGTTCCAGTACTATGACAGGGCCTGAATTTCAGTGCGGGATTGCGGGAATTGCGCACTATTTCTTCTATTCCCGCAATTTTAGCTTTAATAATGCGGGAAACTCCCGCACACAATTACAGCAAAAAACGTTCAGCAAAAATTATCCCGGTTTGGATTGTGAGACGGACGGATGGACCGCGCGTACTGGAAGCTGCACTCGGCGCGCTCACTCCTCCTCTGTCTACAGAGCTACGAGAAACTTTTGCTTTAGAGGCATTTCTCCCGGTCAACTTTCAGAACCAACACAGTCCCTGATAAGAACTTGAGGCACACAAACATGGAACGCTGGCTAAAACGCAAATCTCCATCGTCTGAAACTGAACCCGCTCAGAAAAAGGCACCGGAACCCGAACGGACTAGCACAAGCAGCAGCGTTAACGAAGCTAATCCACAGGATTCACAGACAGGTGACGGCACCAAACTAAAGCAGCAGTCCAAAGATAAGTTTCAGGCCAATTGGCCAAGAATATATCCTTGGCTTGAACTTAATAGCGGTGAAATGAGCTGCTCGATTTGTAAAATGTACGGTGCTGCGCCTTTTACCAGCCGATGCTACAAAACGTCGACTTTAAGTCGCCACTCGGACAGTGTTTCTCATACAGCAGCACTGAAAAGAAAGCGCGAGGCTAATTCGGCTAAAAATGCGATGGCTAACGCTATTGAAGTTGCGCAGCTGCAGTGTGAGGAAGAAATAACGGGGCTTCTCAAAACTGCTTACTTTATTGCAGAAAACGAACTGGCTAATTCAAAATTTGGGCATCTCGTTAAATTCATGAAAGAGATGGAGTGTCCTTCTTTTAAAAACCTGAAAACTGAAATGTCAAGTTATGAAAGCTACACTAATGAGAAAGGTGTAGCAGAAATGCACCAAGCTATTGCAAGTGCACTTGTGGAAGATGTTGACAAAGCTGTGCTAAAAAGCCCTGTGTTTTCTTTAGTACTGGACGAGTCCACAGACATAAGCAACATGAAGCGACTTATAACATATGTAAGGTACATGGATGACAACAAGATAAAAACGAAATTGTTCAGGAACTCTGAAATTGTTGATGGAAGAGCAGACACCATTTTTGAGGATATTAAGCAATTGCTGGCAGAAAAGAATTTAGATGGAAAAAAGCTTGCAGCAGTTTGTACTGATGGTGCTGCTGTTATGACAGGATGTCGCCAAGGAGTTGTTAAAAAACTCAGAGAGGAGTTCAACTCAGATTTGGTGGGGGTGCATTGCACAGCTCATCGTCTTGCTCTTGTTGCTAGTGATGCAGCCAGATCTGTGCAACAGGTAAAAAAGTTTCAGCAGGATTTGAGGTCAATTTTTGTATTTTTCAGTAATTCTGCTGTCAGAAGCAACAGGTTGCATGAATTGCAGAAACAGCTGGATGAGCCCCAACTGAAGTTTACCCAGCCACATACAGTGAGGTGGCTGTCAGTTCACAGTGCTGTATCAGTGGTGTGTAGATCACTGAAATCCCTGAGAGATGTTCTTGAGCACATGGCTGCCTCAAACACTCAGGACTCAGACAAAGCCAATCTGATGCTCATTTCAGAGCTTGACCCCTTCCAGAGAGCAGTTGGAATGTTTGTGTTTTTTGATATTGATTTTTGGAGTACAAGAAAAATAGAAAACTACAAAAGAAAGACCAAGGAGAGGACATCAGGGTAGAGAAGAACCAAGAGACAAGTTACAGCAATGTCTATAGTTCAGCGAATATCTTAAGTTGAAGCACAGCAACAAAACTCTTAAAAAGGACAAGGTAAGACCTGTAGTTCAGCTCACCAGTAGTATCCCCCCCAAAATGTAGAAATCCCCCTTATGTGACACATTTAAGGGGGGAATTCCCCCCCCTTTTGAAAAATGAATTTCAGGCCCTGCTATGATGGTCGCTTCTCTAACCTTGAGGACACGGTTGAGGTTGCTTTGAGCAAGGCTCACCTAACCCTAAAATGCTTTCCAGGACACTGATCCTGTGGTTTGAGAAGTGATCCTGTGGTTTGAGCGGTTTGAGGAGTGATCCTTTGAAAATGCACTGGTCACTGCTTCTACAGAAGCTCGAAGCCTTGGTGTAGTCATGGATGATCAGTTATCGTTCTCAAGTCATGTCACAAACTTAACTCGGTCATGCAGATTTCTCCTGTACAACATCCGGAGAATTCAACCCTTCCTCTCTAGAGAGGCTGCCCAGGTGCTCGTTCAGTCTCTCGTCACTTTAAGACTTGACTACTGGAACTCTCTTCTGGCTGGTCTCCCTTTACGCACCATCAGGCCCCTGCAACTTAACCAGAACGCAGGGGCACGAGTCGTCTTCAATGTTTCTAAATTCAGCCGTCTCACTCCACTGGCTTCCAGTAGCTGCCCGCATCAGATTCAAAACCCTGACTCTGGCCTACAAAGCCAAGAACGGACTAGCCCCTCCGTACTTGATGGCAATGGTCAAAAGCCGACCCGCACCAAAAGCCCTTTGAGCTTCAAGTACGGCTCGGCTCGACCCGCCATCCCTCAAAATCCATTGAAAACAAGCGTTTATATACATAAACAAATTGGCAACACACCAATTCAAATGATGGGACAAAAGAGACAGAAACAAGTTTGGGTGGGCGGCCAGTTTTGAACATACCTGTCTGAGAGCCACGGCGACCCCAGCGATGGCGTGATTGTGAGGGCCGCCCTGAAGAGAGGGGAAGACAGAGAAGTTGACCTTGTCCTCAAGGTCATACTTGACTTCAGCACCTTTCTTGTCCACGGTGCGGACACCTTTCCGATAGAATATCAGTCCAGCCCTGAGAGGACAACAGAAATGTTAAATTAACCAACAAAATGAATCACTTGGGTTTCCTTAGCTGTTAAACTTCATAAATGGAACAAACTGAATTTAAATGGAATTGAAATCCAACGAACACCTAATGTTTTAAAGATGTGCTAGTCTTTAAATAGTTCATTAACTACAAGGAAATAAATCTTGTTTATCTAACCTGTGTTCAAAGATTAGTGTGCTCATTCACTCATTACATAGTAAAGCTCTTAACACACACACAGACACACACAGACACACACAGACGAGTACCTGGCTCCTCTGAGGGATTTGTGTGTGGTAGTGGTGACAAGGTCAGCGTGCTCAAATGGAGAGGGAATAGCTTTAGCAGCCACAAGGCCACTAATGTGGGCCATGTCTGCCAGCAGATACGCATTTAACTCTGTACACAGCTAGAGGGGAGAGAGAGAGAAAGAGGGAGACTTTAAATAAAAATCCCTGTTTAAAGAAAAGACTGAATATATGATATTAAAATTCTTTACAGAGGAAAGGGAGAGATAACGCTTTGAGACAGAAAGAAAGATAACACAGGGCTGTAAAAAAATATCTGCCCACTTCCCAATTTCTTCTCTGTTTGCATATTTGTTTTTACATCATCCAAATAATTCTACTATAAACATAAAGACAATCTAAGTAAACACACAGTGATTTATTCAAATCCCATATCACCCATCTGGAAAAGTAACCGCCCCTATATCTGGCTGTAAATAACTGGCTGTGCCACCCCTGGCAGTAAGAACTGCAATCAAACATTTATTATACATGATAATTTGCGATGAGTCTTTAACATTGCTGGGGAGGAATTTTCTCTGTATAATTGTTTTAACTGAACTGCCTGCTTAAGGTCTTGTCTAAACACCATAATGGGATTCAAGTAGAGCTGGACAATATTTTATCGCATCATGATAAATTTTGTTATCATGGTACAGAGTATGATTTTATGAGTCTATTGTAGATATAGTCAGTGTTTAAAGATTACAGAAATATAGGGTACTTCGTATGGGAGAATAGTGGCAGTTGAGGTTAGGACCTAGGTTTGGCCACTGCAAAAACTGCCAGCAAAGTGTTTTACTGTTGCTATGATGTTCTTATGGTGGAATTGGGGTTAGCTTTATGCCAGATACAGGACACATGTCTTGCAAAAGGTTCCATCTTTGACTCATTAGTCCCCAGAATATTAATGCGAATGCGTTGGGGGCTATTATTATTAATCAGCAAGAGTTGTGCCTTGCAACTTTCTCATGGAGGCCATTTTTGCTCATTGTCTTTCTTACGGTCATGTATGTCATGTACACTGACTTTAACTGAGGCAAGTGAGGCCAACAGTTCTTGGCGTTTAGGTTCCTTAATAAATAAATGAAAGTATTTTAGAAGCTGCATTGTGTTGTCTCTTCAGAACCAGAAACAAATAAATGTAACAAATATGCTGAAATTAAAGCAATTGGGAACAGGGTATAGTTATACAAATAGTTTAGAAAACAAAAATATATAGTTTCACAAAAGATCCACACAACGCCTAGTAAAAAATAATAATAATAAAAAAAGCTTTCTAGGGAGAAGATTCTGGGTCATCCTCAAACAGTATAGAAAGTGATGCATCACTGCTTATCACTGGAAGAGATACAAAAGTTTCATTCCAACTGATTATTAACTGATAATTTCATGCAAGACTGCTTAATATGCATAATCTGTGTATGTGTGTGTGAGTGTGTGTGGCTGATCTGGTGTTTATCAAGCAGTAAAATCAGGCCACACTGAGTCCCTGCAACAAACATAACACACAATCTGGCCCTGCAGGAAGAGGGAGGATAAAAATCCATGAAAGAGAGAGGGGAAGAGAGGAGAGGATGAAAGGAAAAGAGGAAGACGGAGACACCAAGAGCGAGAGAGCATGAGAGAGAGAGAGAGAGAGAGAGAGAGGCAGAACCAGAAGGAGGAGAGAAAGAGAGAGAGAGACAGTGAGATAGGAGTAGCCCCAGGAAAGCTGGAGCAGGTCCCAGTTAAGAATAAGAAAGAAAAAACCCACCAAAGTCTTTTAGGAGAGAAGCAAAAAAGAGGGCAGGATGAACTTAGCTTCGCAATAAAACTCAACACTGATGTCCAGCGTTTAACATCAGACATGCGGGTCATGAATTTACTCTATGCCTTAAGGTCCAAACAGTAAAACAGGTACATTGGGTGGAATACTTTATGAGAGCTGAACAGCACTGCTTTGCCAGTCTATAAAGGAGGTACAGATCAGTTGGATCTGAGAGTAATGCAAGTGAAGAACACATTCTTTTGCTACTTTTTTGCAGAGTGAAAAAATGACGCCAGCTGTTTGCAGAGACGGTAATAAGACACACAGCCTTCATATCATATGGCATGCTGCACTTTAAAGGACAAAGCGGCAGCAGGCACCCAAAGATCTCAACCCCTACCTGTACAGGTGCTGCTGTTAAATATAAATCATTGCCGCCTGGACAAAGACCTTGTATTTCCATTTTGTTGTTTTTTTACAACAATGAATGCTCCAAAACGAGTTGGAATAAAATCTGTTACATCAACTTCTATTAAAGGTATAAGGAAGGTATTTTTCTTTTCCTCCAATTTTTGTGTGACAAGAGACATGCACCATAACTACCCATTTATTTATATGGCTTTACACTTATGTGTGTGTGTTCACGCACTTTAACATTTACAATGGTTGCAACTTAAAGTAGCTGAATGCATTCATTAGAAGGGGTGTCCACAAACATGTGGACAAAGTAATTTGGAAAAGTTAGGAAACCCCATGAAAATTTTTTAAAATATATTTAAACATAGACATTTGATCTTCATTTAAAAAAATATTAAGAGATGACGGTAATATAACTAAACCAATAAAGCTGAAAATTTGTCTTTTTAAAATCAATAG
Source organism: Salminus brasiliensis (assembly GCF_030463535.1). NCBI lineage: Eukaryota > Metazoa > Chordata > Actinopteri > Characiformes > Bryconidae > Salminus > Salminus brasiliensis. The sequence continues at coordinate 34,861,864 of NC_132884.1, forward strand.
TATAATTTAATTAATAAATGAACCAAAATGCAATAACAAAAAAACAAAAAAAACAAAAACTTAAGTCCTAATAGCTGATATTTCCCCCTTGGCTGAAATAACTTCAGTTTGTCAATTCCTATAACCAGCTACCAGTCTCTGACCTCAACTGGGAGAATGATTTCCCCACTGCTTCATGTAGAAATCTTTCTGCGGTGAGAGCTGAACTTTGGTTGGCAGTTGTTGCCCTTGTAAATGACTTTGTGGAAAGGCTGATTTCTAATTGTTCAGAGATCTTTTTAAACTCCTTCCCAGACTCATCTACATCTACACCAGTCTTTCTAAAGGCCTCAGAGAGCTCTGTGGATCTCACTATGGTAATAACACTAACTTTACCAATCAAGAGCAAACCTAAATGACTAAATGTCTGAGGTTTAAATAGAATCCATGTTCTGATCATCTGTAGCTGATGTTCTGCACCAGATTCTAATTTTAGACATTTGAAGTAGTAATAAATGTTTTACAAATGCTTTTAAAGACATTTTCAGTTTTAGGTGTTCAGCTATGTTACCTTCATATCCCAATATTGTTCATGTGAAGATAAAATGTCCATATCATTAAATATAAGAAAGACAAAGGTTTTAATGAGATATCCTAACCTAACTCATGACTGTGTAGTGTATCTTCTTCTCTACTAAAGTAGAAAGGAAACTCTCTCTCTCCTAAACACAACCATATCTTTAGCTTTTCAAACTGCCCATTAAAAACATACAGATGTGGTTACCTCATCTCAAATGATCCCAAGGGAACCAACTGACAGTGAAGAAACTGTATGCAGTCCTATGGTAAATTAAACACTTAAAGCAAAATGTATGTAGGGACACAGGCTAATGTCCATTAAGAACTTGAGATCATTTCGTTGGAACTTGCTTTTATGTATGGGGCTCAACTGACAAGTGTCAATGCCTAAAAAGAGGCACCCCAACCTATGGAGGCTTTAAGAAGCTCTTGCTAAGACTGTTAGTATTTACTTGTTTATCTGCATGCTTCATATTTTTATTGAATAACTACTCTACCTGTTTACCCACATGACATTACGTTTTACTTCGTTCTTTTATTGTTTGTGAAAATATGTATTATAATTTCTTATTTACTGTCTTGTGTGTATTTTCTGTAATCCACCAACTTTCCTGAGGAACAGGAGGCAGAGCTTCTGTTTTTGTGTTGATATACAGCACATATACCAAACCTTCCATGTTTTGGCTAAAGCAGGTCCTGTGATACTTTTATAGAGTGTGACGTGAATGCTAGACTTTTCAGTCCGTTTTTAGCAGCTGCATAGCAGACTAACACTTATATTATAAACACTAAAACTGCTTAGTTATGGTCAAGAAATGTGTGTGTGAACACGAAAGAGAGAGAGAGCGAGTGCGAGGAGCATGTCTCACACACGCCTATTCCAATGAGGAAACACAACACATGGCACAGTGCTAAAAAAACATCCTACTGATGCAGACAGAATAAGACCAACAGTGTGTGTGTGTGTGTGTGTTAGAGAGAGTGTGTGAGCCAGACAGAATGAGAAGGAAGTGTGTACATGTTTGGGGAGGGGGGGGCATGGAGAGAGATGGAGAGAGGGTGGAGAAGAAAAAAAGAAAAAAAGTGCAAAAATCAGTGTCAAGAATGAGTAATTAAACAAATGTGTGTCTGTGTGAGTCAGAGAAAGAGGTGTGGATGTGTGTGTGTGTGTGTGTGTGTGAAGGAGAGAGAGAAGGGGGTAGAACACTAGATATGTTAGGGAGAACAGATGTAGCAAAAACGAGAAAAGCAAAGACAGAGAAAGAGGATTGAGAAAAAAAGACAAAGGAGAACAGGTGGAGAGGTATAAAATGACAGAGTGAGATAGGGAGGGAGAGAGAAATGTGTGGCACCTTCTTGATGCGGGCGTAGTCAATGAGGCGGGCGTAGGCACTGGTGCCAGCGATGATCAGCTTGGGCCGAAACAGCTTTGCAGTTATCTCCATCTGGTCATAGTCTATTAGACCTGTTGTAGGCTAGAGGAAGAAAAGAAAGAGAATGAGAGAGGAGTGCGTCATTTTTCATGTGTGTCAAACATTTACAGTGCACTGATACACTGCTTTATACAACAGTTAGCTCCGGCCATGTGGTTGAAACGCGCTCCAACTGTGCTGTTGTGATCTTTTTTTCCCCCACAAACACTGTATCACTCTGCTGAACACTGCTGCTATACATCATATAACAAACCACAAGCTAAAGAAAACAAGACTGTTAGAAATCATAACACTGAGTGGGAAACTGAGTTTAATTAGTTGGTCTGGAGATGGAGATGGAACTGCAGGCTGCGCAGTGAGCAAGTAAAGTAATTTTGCGGAAGAAAATGCTAACATTAAAACATGAAATGCTTTGTTCGATATGATTTATATAAATTACTCTTAGCATTGACTAATATGAGAACAGGTTGTGTGTAAATGTACAATTTAGAAATATAAGGATTAGCATTTTTAATACACTATATGTTTGTGGACACCCTTTCTACTGAACACATTCAGCTACTTTAGGTTGCACCCATTGCTGACACAGAGAAAAGTATTGCCAAAAGAGTAGGACTCTCTTGAAACCTATTGGCACCATGCCCAAAGCCTGCCATGCACTAAAGGGGTATGAAGCCTCCCAGCATTGAACTTTGGAGCAGTGGAAATCAGGAAAAATTCTTATTAATACCCATAAGTTTAGAAAAAATTACGAATGAGCAGGTGTCCCAATACTTTACCGTTCATATAGTGTCCTGGGATGTAAATCCTTTGTGGTAAATGATTGAAGTTTCATTCCATGGAGGCATTTATTGCAGGCCCCGTTTTGTGGGTCTTCCTGCCTTCAGGTTTTTCTTCAGTAAGTAAAAAGCTGTTTAATTGGGTTGATCTCAAATGACTGAATTTAAGAACAACCCATTTCTTTGCTTTAAGAAACGATTTGGTTGCTTTCGTTTTGCAGCATTTGACTGAATCTGAGCAGAATGTATAGCTCTCCAGCTATATCTATCAGTACCTACAACATCCATAAACACTGGTGCCACCGACAGCCATACATGCTCATGCCATAACACTACCTTCACCATTACATGACAGGGAAATACAGTGTTATTTGCTTCATACTCCGTACAGAAGTCTTTTAAAGAGCACAGAGAAGTTCAACTGCTATAAAAAAAAAGTGAGTAAAATAGGTCTCTTTTAAACCAGTGCTCATGTATAATCAACACCAGTACACAGTAAGACTTAACATCCCATTCAGAACTCATCTCTGCTCCTCTCTCTGTCTGCACAGGTGGTAATCTCCCATCTCCACTACTCTCTCACTCTCAGTCCATCTCCTCACTCTTTCACTGACGTGGGCTCTTAGGGTTTGCGTAAGTGTGTGTGCGAGAAGAGAGAGAGGCCACGGCCCGCCTGTCGATTTCCTATTATCTCTCCCGTAGAGAGGGGACTGCCCTCTCATCCATCAGATGGCAGACCACGGAGACAGCACACACCCCAACACATTGATCACCCAAAAACTCTGCTGCATTGATGAGCCACACGTACAAACGTACAGACACATACACACATAGGCACTGATCAATGAATCACGCGAGAGTCTCAGCAACCTGGAGAATGCCCAGCAGACATAGGCTAGTATATCTGTACAGACACAGGCACACAAAAACAAAAGCTACAACATGGAATAACAACAACAATAGACTTACATTTACAGATTTAGCTGATGCTCTTACCCAGAGCGACACTAAAAGCATCTTACACAGATAGGTGAATGTAGTGTTAAGAGTCTTGCCCAAGGACTCTTTTGGTTTGCTTGCTTGCCTGGCCAAGGAATCAATTCCCTATGGCATCAACAAAATGATTGCGATTATTAAAGCCCCTCCCTTTCTCAAACCCCAGAACATTACTGAGATACTTTTTTTATCAACAACTAAGAGCTGAATCCTGTCTTGTTTGAAAACTGAAAACTCAACTACAAAACATACAAATCACAAATCTGTTTCTCAGGTAATCGCCCTATTCAGAATGGATTAGCTTATCAGGGGGACGTCTGTAATCATTTTTATACATCTCCTTATACGTAATAAAACTCTCCTATTCGTCAACTATATTACCAGAGGCAGAGTGAGTTTCTAGCTTGAATGTTTGAATTATGTGGTCACATGATCACATTTACAACAGCTGGAAGAAAAACACAGATTTGGCCAATATGCATGAAAATAAAAAGAGAAAAGAAAAAGAAGCAGCTCATGTTAAAGCGGAATCCATACATAAGCATAAAAGACGATGTTTGCCACTTCTGTCAAGAATCATCCAATTACACTCATAGTGGCTCCAGAGTACACTAGTAATATGTCATCAATTCCTAAATTACTGTTATCAGACAAAATACATTTGGTAGCAAAAAACAAAGTAAATACCTTTTGTTTCTGAACATCTGATCTGTGTCTTTTAGCACAGAATTTTAGAATTATATTTGTAATGTAAACATGCTTCCATCAGCTTTATTAATGTATACTTAATTTAACATTATATAGCATGTCTACCTTAAAATAGCAGCTTTAAAATCATTGTGATGTTTGCCTGCATTTAACAGAGAGAACAGCATCTCTACCGTTGCTACGCCGGGAACGCAGAATGCTGCTATCTGCACTGTGTAACTTTGGTAAAGCAGGCACATGTGCGAACTGTGTTGTGTGTACTGTGCAACAGTGCGTGACCCTAGAGGAATTCGTGTAAAATCCTGTGATATCACTCTACCGTCTCAGTTCACATTCACAGTATCTTTCAGCTTATCAGCAAATGCTATGCACAGCACGTCCTTGAGGGGTGCTGTGCTGTGCTGTACTTACATTTACAGATTTAGCTGATGCTCTTACCCAGAGCGACACTAAAAGCATCTTACACAGATAGGTGAATGTAGTGTTAAGAGTCTTGCCCAAGGACTCTTTTGGTTTGCTTGCTTGCCTGGCCAAGGAATCAATTCCCTATGGCATCAACAAAATGATTGCGATTATTAAAGCCCCTCCCTTTCTCAAACCCCAGAACATTACTGAGATACTTTTTTTATCAACAACTAAGAGCTGAATCCTGTCTTGTTTGAAAACTGAAAACTCAACTACAAAACATACAAATCACAAATCTGTTTCTCAGGTAATCGCCCTATTCAGAATGGATTAGCTTATCAGGGGGACGTCTGTAATCATTTTTATACATCTCCTTATACGTAATAAAACTCTCCTATTCGTCAACTATATTACCAGAGGCAGAGTGAGTTTCTAGCTTGAATGTTTGAATTATGTGGTCACATGATCACATTTACAACAGCTGGAAGAAAAACACAGATTTGGCCAATATGCATGAAAATAAAAAGAGAAAAGAAAAAGAAGCAGCTCATGTTAAAGCGGAATCCATACATAAGCATAAAAGACGATGTTTGCCACTTCTGTCAAGAATCATCCAATTACACTCATAGTGGCTCCAGAGTACACTAGTAATATGTCATCAATTCCTAAATTACTGTTATCAGACAAAATACATTTGGTAGCAAAAAACAAAGTAAATACCTTTTGTTTCTGAACATCTGATCTGTGTCTTTTAGCACAGAATTTTAGAATTATATTTGTAATGTAAACATGCTTCCATCAGCTTTATTAATGTATACTTAATTTAACATTATATAGCATGTCTACCTTAAAATAGCAGCTTTAAAATCATTGTGATGTTTGCCTGCATTTAACAGAGAGAACAGCATCTCTACCGTTGCTACGCCGGGAACGCAGAATGCTGCTATCTGCACTGTGTAACTTTGGTAAAGCAGGCACATGTGCGAACTGTGTTGTGTGTACTGTGCAACAGTGCGTGACCCTAGAGGAATTCGTGTAAAATCCTGTGATATCACTCTACCGTCTCAGTTCACATTCACAGTATCTTTCAGCTTATCAGCAAATGCTATGCACAGCACGTCCTTGAGGGGTAGCTCAAAGCGTGAATTACACTTCCCGACCATAGGGGGCCCCGCAGCAAGAAATACCAATTCTCAGCTTTAAATATTTTTTTATATACTGTGATACAAATAAAACAGCACACACACACACACACACACACACACACTACTGAACAGACAGTATGTAGACACAGAACATTAGTGGTACACAGGTCGAACTTACGTTGAGTTTGTAAGGCATGGACTCAAAATAGATGGAGGTGGCGGAGATTCGCTTCACGTCAGACATGTAACCATGGGTAAGGCTAAATAGAGAAAGAGAGAACAAGAGCAATAGACAGAATATGTGAGAATCAGAGAGAAGAGTACTAATGAATGAGACTTCCTCACACACATTAATTCATTAGCTCACAATCAACATCCGCTATCTCTAAAAACTAGAGAACGGCACAATACTCAATATACGAGTAATGAACACAAACACACTGCCCTCAGTCTGACAGGGGAGCAAAATGAACAAGAGAGATACACACTCTTCTCCATTAGGCAGGAGAGTGAAGGAGCAAGTGAGTGCGTGAGTGACTGAGTCAGTGAGAAAATGAGCACAAGGGAGAACTGCCTGTACTAAATCCATTGATGGAAGGTACGGATGAAAAAGTTTGTGAGTTTGAGCGAATATGTCTCATGTTTCGATGAACAGAAGTTAGAAAAAGAGGAAGATACACTATATGTCCAAATGTTTGTGGACATCCATTTTAATGAATGCATTAAGCTATTTTAGGTTGTGCCTATTGCTGACACAAATGTGCAAATGCACCCACACAGATTTTCTAGTTCCTGTAAGGAAGCATTTGTCAACAAAATAGGAGACTAGGAGAGCAAATTATCATTTGCTTTTTGGCACTGTTGTTGAATATTACATTGGTTAACATGTGAAAATGCAGAATGATCTCATGGTGATGCACCAGAAATGCAGAGTTCCTGAAGATAATAATAGACTAGAGGTTAAGGGTCAGAAGCTTTACGGTCAGTCAGATCCATCCTGTTGCAACTGTCTAGTCGAAAAGTCAAAAAGACTGGCCATGTGTTTAAAGAATATACACTTGTTGCCCCTCCCTACAGCTTCAAACCAAATATAAAGTAAGACATAATACTGGAAAGAACTTGGGGGGACCTTGGGGAGCATGGAGCTGAGCTGTCTGCAGAACGGACTGTGAACTAAAGGCTCCTGAACAGACAAATTAAACAACTTCATTTCTGCACCCCTAGGTCTCCAGCTTACTTTCATCTCTGTACAAAAATACCGTGCCTAATGCCAGCACAGAGCTCTGGAGCAGAGGAACTGTGTTCTCTGAGATGATGGTGCTCCATCCAATATCCTGACTTCACTAACACTGATGTCGCTGAAGGAAATCAAATCCTTACAGCAATGCTCCAGAATCTAGCAGAATGCCCTCCCTGGACAGAGACAGGGTAAACTCTTGATGACAGAAGAAACTAATAATGACCTAACAGTTCAGTCCACATAGTAGATGAACTATACAAAATGAATGAGGAGACAGAAGTACTGGGACACTGATATGTTTAGGACATAATGAGCTAAAAAACAAAACATTAATTTGCCCTAGTACTACTGTGTAGTTTATATTAATTTATTTTGATTTATGTCATTGGATTAAACATAACTGGAAAAAATACTTTATTTTAGTGGGATTATCTTAACAAGCACAGAGGACAAAACAGGGTTTCGCCTGCAACTATTTAGTCCCCGATGGTCAGTGCAGGAGAGTCTTTTTGTCTATGCCTTTTTTTTGTCTCATTGCTTCGTAGTGTTATATTTTGAAACCTTTAAAGAATCAACTAATCTATACCTATAGTTTTTACGTGAGAACCCACAGAACTCAAACATTGTTGTTCTTTTAATTGAAAAAAGTCACTTTTCTTTTGGCAAAAACTAAAAGAAATACGTGTCTGAAATGTCAGTTCACCACTAGACAAAACTCTATGCAAACCACAGAGGAGCATGAGTGAAGGTTTAGCTGAAGGCCACTTACTGTCCACCATCGGGCAGGTCCAAGCCCATGAGACGATCGTGGGGGTTGAGCACAGCAGTGTAAGCAGCAAAGTTGGCAGGGGAGCCAGAGTAGGGCTGCACGTTGACGCCCCAGCGTTCAGGGTCCAAATCGAATGCCTCCAGAGCCCGCTTCTGACATAGCAGTTCGATCTGATCCACCACCTCGGCACCACCATAATACCTACAAATACATCACATTCAAGGATATTAAAAAGATTACTATTAAAGAATGAGGAAACAGTACTAATGTAAGACACCTTTCGCACATTTCACTGTCTGTTCTAGACATCTTCTAGATGACAAGATGAGGAAAACCGTTTTGTTTTGGTTTACACTGAAAATAACAGAAATCAAATATTTCCAATGGGCCAAAACCAGAGCATTTTGACAAATACCTGATGCTACAAGAAAACGGAAAAACAAAAAACAACAAAAAACATTTTTTAATCACCACCAGAAAAATAATACCACATATCCTATCAAAATTTGTATGGTTTTTAAAAGAAAAATGGCCACACCCCATCAGATCCACCACATAAAATCCATAGAAGCAAAGCTTTGTAGTGATTGCCCCAAACCCATGACCCAGAGATCAACTGAGAAACCTGTCAGCTGAGCTGAAGAAAAGATTTCATTTTAAAGGACCAAGCACCCTGAAGGATCTGGGGAGATTTTTCCATGGAAACCAAGTCTTTACCAAGTGTGCCTATTAAAACATGTCTCAGCATACGCAATGAAAGCGATGGTGCAGATTCTTTGACCATCTATTGTTGACACACAAGTACCTCTTTCCTGGGTATCCTTCTGAGTACTTGTTATTGAGACAGGAGCCTTGGGCCTCAAGAGCTGCTCTGCTGCAGAAATTCTGTCGGGGAGAAACACACACACACAGACACAGAGGTGAGTAAATATTTGTTTGTGGTGTTTATCATAAACCCAGGGCTATAACCCCTGAGGAGAAGAAAAAGAAACTGCCCCTGCAGGATGGTATCCCAACAAGCCTCTATCCATAATATCACAGCATCCCAATTTCTATCTGTCTTACTGTCCTTCACACAGACAAACACACAAACACAATGCTAATGTTTGGCCTCAGCTCGTCAGATACCACAGTGCAGGCAACAGCTCTCCACCACATGCCATAGTCATGCTGTGAAAGCAAACACACAAATTGGAAATGCAATTTGAGGACTTTTGTGCTCGTGCTGCAAAAACATGCTGTCACTACAGGGGACCCACAGGTACTGTGTGAGAGAGAGAGAGAGCGTGCGAACAAGAGAAAGTGAGAGAGAAGGCAGGCAATGTAAAATTCCACATGGAAAGTGAGAGAGTGAGTGTAGGAAAGCCTTTAGTGAGACTGATCTTCCAGTGTAAGCTGCTTTAGATACTTTAATAAACAGGAGCGAGAAACACAAAAAATAGCGAAAAATAGAAAAGTGAAGGAAATGAGTTTCACAGTGTTGTGACGAGACACAGACAGCTGTCATTTCAGTGCAGTTCTGAGCGCTTAATGGATTTGCAAACAGGTGACTAACCAGTGGTACTGGTCCAGGTTCAGATCAGTGATGCACAGATTTAAACAATCTTTGCCTACAATGAATCCCAATATTTTCTTGGTAAATTAAAAATAAATATATACAGAAATAAATACTGATAACAATGACACCCTGTACCTGTCATTATTAAGCAGGCAAAAAAAAACAAAAAACACTTGAAATGTATAGTAAATGTAAAGCTATAGCAAAGACAATGAGATTTATTCTACCATAGCCTCATGCCTTATTAATGTCCTTTGAAGCAACCTCCCATTCTTGATCAATAACAGCAAAAAAAAAATTAAGCATTACATAAATATTTTTCCTGGCATATCTAGCTCTCTGTCCCAATATTAGAACTAGAAATTATTCTCTTCCAACATGGGCAATCATCCTCTGTCAAGCATTGGCCTTGGGTAACTCATCCATATCTTTTTATTAAGAAACAACTCCCTTAAAGGCACCAACGCCCTCACTATCTGACCACAAGACACTAAAGTGTATCTCAATTTGTAACACAACTAAAAAGAATGAGGTACTGCCCCAGTAACCAGCTCTGCACCTTCAAAAGGCACAATTCAGTTTTTCAATTATGTGGAACAATCTGAACACAAGGACTCATACACGGTTAACAGACGAATATCAAGGACCAAAATAATAAACCACCTGCCACCCAGCTAACAATACTTATCATACCAAATAAAAATGCTTCCAAGTGTCTTCATGAGTCAACCAGTAAACCTGCAGGTTCTCAATTTAAGATTAGGGATGAGGTAATGTCTAAAACTTGCTAATTTGCCAAACATTAGACTTTACCTGACCTCCATCATTATTGTTGGCCATGTTGTGTTTTAACTGGCTGAACTCAGCATAAAAGCTTTGTCAAGTATTAAGAGACCTTCAACCATCAAAACAAGGTCCACTTTTCATTAATTTACCGATAGTGCATCTCAACATGGTCTTAAAATTCTTTCAGGTCCATTCTGGACAAGACGAGTAGCAATGTTCCCTTTATCAAACAGCTGTTTCCATCTTGCTGCTGTGCCAGGAATTTTATGTTCACTGACCTTAGTTGCTACTGAAGAGATGCCGGCAGAACACCCACTCCTTTGAAGACAATCTACTGTCTCAAAGTTTCTCTATTAGGACACGTTGCGACAGACATTAATGACTGTTTCTGGAAGATAAGATTAGCTTTTTGTGCTTCTATAAGCCATGTGGCGCTCTCTTCGCTACATAAGTAAAAGCCCATTTATAGTTGGCAGATCAAACCAGATTGTTTATGAAAGTTTTCCCAATAGCTGACCCTCATTATCTCTACAACTAGGTTGCATTCAACAGATGGGCAATTACTTTTTCACACCTGAAAGCTGTGCTATTAATTACCTTACGTAATGTTGAAGAACAAAAATTGTGTTTTCTGGTCACACCCAATCCAATCAGGGTTAAACAGGTCTTTAGTTCATTATACACTTAGACTGAACTCAATACTCACTGCACTTGCTGCTTTAACGTAGGCCATTTTACTGTGCCTTACTGTACAATCTCACCACAGGACAGAACTCAGCAGAAAAGATGTGCAAAAATACAGAATATAGCTGTAACAAAAGGTTTTAAAACTAGTGGCCGCCAAACCCTCCTTCTGAAACTAACTTCCTGCATGTTTCCCCAAATCTACACCAAATCGAACACACCCCATTATGCAGTATTAGACGGAATAGGTGGGGTCAGTTATAGTCAGAGTCAGCTGGAAGGGAGACCCAAGGAGCTGGTGAGGAGCTTTGGTAACCACTACTTTAAACAATGGCTTGTCATTTAATACCAATAATAATACTTTACAACAGGTAACGAAAAGCAGCCTGGGAACTTGCTGTCCAGTGGGTGGGGTAGTGTCCTCATCTTTAAGCGGGGCAGAGATCCTCTATATCTGTTGTTGGGAACCACTGACTTTCAGGATTCACAAACTTTCTCACAGACATAATATGACAACAACAGAGGAGCAATATCTATCTATATAACTATAATCACAACAATAGGCTTTAATACGAGGCCCCATGTTTCTCTCTCTAATGTTTCCAGTCAGGCCCAGCACCACTGAACGGTAGAAAACCACAGGACCATATGCTGTAGACTCATATAAGTAATTTGCTTTAAAATGAAAGAACATGACAGGCTCTTAACAGCTTTACAAAGTCTTGTTTCATTAGAGGTTCATGGTTTCATAACAAACCTGCTCATTCTCTTCATCAGCTGCTTTGTAGCTCAGGTCCTGCGCAAGTACTATAAGGGAACCATCAGGGCATGTCACAGTGAGTAAACATCTATGCTTCAGAGTCTAAAGGGGAGAACTGGGAGTGCAAATTGGCAAAAACTACGCAAGTGACCTGTAGCTTCAATGCAGTGGTGGCATAGGGACATTGACAGAACCTCAGAGATATCTAAAATGATACCTACCCAGCAATGTCCTCATTGAAAACACCCAGAGATGATACCCGCAAGGCTGTCAAGCTCCTACCATGTTGCCCTCAAATTACCCAGGCACTATTTAGCCTCTAGGACTGCACGCCAACTTAATATACTCGACTATCCAGTGAGAGTGATGCCGACTGGATCAAAATACGACAGCATCATCAACTAATCTGTTCCTGCTGTAGGCAAACAGCAGGGAGTCTGAAGATTTCTCCAGGCATTCATAGCACAAACTCAACGGGTTCCACTGGAGTCAGACTTGCTGCCTGGTGATCTGAGGCTCAAAGCAGGTGGAGAAACTGCTTGGTTCAGCAGATATTGAGACGTTAGCGGTCCTTGTGTCAGTGAAGTTACCTATGTGTCACTGCATTCCCATGCTTGCAAAGTCTGTCTTAAGCTTTTGTTTCTGGCGTTTGTCCTTCTATAGACAGATGTATTGGACAGGCACTGCAATTCAAAACTCTGTTACTTCACCATGACCAACAATACTGGCATATACATATTTTTGTATTTATGTATATGCTGGTCTGGGGAAAAACTACAGTATGACTTCATCACTAGATATTTGAACACTGTGTGCTCTCTTTAAATGTGTATGTGTATATGTTTCTAAATAGACAGAGATACATGTCCTCTATTAAACTGATGTGTTAGGAAGGGTTAGTGGTACGTTCAGCCCTTAAAGGGGCATACAGGCATAAACTGTGTTATTTGTCATGTTAATAATAAATACACTGAAGAACTGTTATGTATAACACTTCTGCCCAAAGGCAAACTGAATGAATTGAAAACCACCTCCAGCTGGAGAAAATAATCTACACTGAAGTAAGGTAGCCAAATGATAGGTAGCTAACATAGTTATTTAATATTTAGATTTCCAGCAGTTAGCACTGTTGCCCTATTCAGATGAGATTAAAACTACATTCGGCCAAATCTGTGACTTTCTCCCTGCGCCACTGAGAAAATTACAGGCCGAATGACATTGTTTTTCATAGAAATCAATGGTCTGATCATTTCAGCCCTAGCCAAATTCATATCTCTGATTTCCCAGTTATGCTTCTACACATTGTATATAAGCACATGTATACGTCAATAAATTCTCTGCTAAATACTGACCACTTTCCGAAATCAAACTAAATCAAACTTCGCTTCATCCCAAACTGGAATAAGATCGAGAAATTCTTCAACCCTTTGTACGTGAATGGAGCATGGTGGAGCAAGAACTAAACTTGCTTGTCCTGTGGTGACTTAACTGCCCTGATTAACTAATCCAATTCAATTAGGGTTTAGGTCTTCCTTCGGCATTAGCTCAATGGTATAGCAAAAATTCAAACGCAATGTTTAAAAGTACCTGCCCCAAAATGTTAGAACTATTTCAAATTCTTATTATCTCCCCTTATTCAAAGGTATTGTAAGAGGTGAGATTACATATTTGCAAAAGATGTGATTATTTTTTCATTTCATTTTGCCAGGAGAGCTGCTGTGATGTAAATGCAAGAACCAACAAATTAACTGGATGTTAAAGCTCTAGATCATTTGTTTGCATTATGTGAATCTAATGGAGCACAACTCTCAATCATTTTTGGTCACAAAGAGGATGAAAACATCCCGACTCTGAAGGCCTTGGAATAGATAAATGGTAAGTCCTAAAATGGTACATTTACAAATACACTGCTTGACAACATCAGAATCAAAAGGTATATTTTATTGTTTAGCTCAGTGATGATTGACAGACAGGTTCAATCGAAAAGCTAATTTGACTTGACAGAAATGCTGGGTGTAATTTGCACTGATTTTTTTGTTTACCTCTGAGGCGATGAGTTCCAGTCCACGACTCTGTCTGTCCTTCTCTTTCTGCAACAGGTCCCACATCTCGGGGTCATCTTGAGCCAGGCTTTCCTGCCCGGTCCAGGGTCGGTCGTGCTCAGCTGGTCGAGCAGCTGCAGAGTGCTGCCACCTCAGGCCTGCACTCAAGGCTGCAGGGCCACGCTGGCACAGGGGCTGGAGTAACACATGGAGACAGGAAAAGTAATGAATATCTCTTAAAATTCAAATGTCACACTGACACTAGATATGAATGCTATCTTTGGAAAATAACATCCTCTGTTTATTCATTCAAAAAATTAAATAAGTAAAATTACATTTAATGTAAAACATTTGAAGTCACCCTTTTTTTTGCATGGGTTGAAGGGGCTTTTTTTTTTAATTACTGCTTCAAAGCCTACACCTGAAACTCAATTAAATTCATGGAGAGAGACCCAAATGAGACAAAAACTTTAAACAAATAAATGTAATAAACAAAAGAAATGAATATCAGAGAAATTATGTTATGCAACAGACGTACAATACAGTCTGATGAAACATTTAACAACTTCCCGCGAGCTGGGTACGTCAAATAAATTTTAACTAACTGTGGGGTCGTGTGAAGGAATATTAAACCACCGCTTTCATCAACAGCCAGAGAGAGGCAGCCCACTTTCAAGTTGAGCTTACAGTGATGAGTATGGAAGGGATCATCAGCATCATAGCCAACAGCTTCATGGTAAACATAATGCATATTTTTAGAGGCAGAATAAGGAAAATTAAGATTTTATGCTCCATCTGTAAAGAAACTTAGGCTGTATGTAAGTCTTATGATAGCTGGAATGGTGATGCACATTTTGCTACTTTTTCATCAAGTCCACAGGATTTAACTGCAGCCTCCTCCTTTGTGGTAGTCTGGAGACACCATACTGAAACCTAAGCCAATCAATATTACTTGCAACATCACTTGCAATGTCAGATAGCACAGCAAGAAGAGTTAAACAAAGAAACATATGGGCAAAGTACATGAAGTCATGCTCGCAGTGATTATTTTTGATTTATTATGAAGAGACTAATAAGCACAAGAAAATGCGGGAGCTGTGCGAGACTGAGCTTTGAACAGCTGTTTGGGTGCTGCTGAAAAAAGCCTGGATAAGAAAGCTTTTTTGCACCAGTTAGAAGCACCGTCTAACTGCAAATTAATGAACAAGACTACTCCTTAACATTTTTGAGATGCAAATTCTGCATTTTAAAACCTAAAACCATTATTCACTACGGTTTGTCAGACTCCTGCTTAAACGTATTATAATAGTATATAAAAGTAGCCCAGCATCCTTCATAGTTATCCCACTAGTAAGTGGGATACTAAGGAGGGCATCATCAGCATCTCAGCCTCTTCCGCTTGGGGATACTATGGGTGTGAATCTCTCCTATAGGTGACAATACACATTCTTGTTCATATAGTTTATGAAACAATACAAAGAAAAATCTTATTATATATTAACACCTAAAGAGACTTTGATTTATTACCGATTTGATATGATTCAGTGTCACAAGGAAAACATTTGATTCATGCCTGATTACATTTACATTTAAGGCATTTAGCAGAAGCTCTTATCCAGAGCGACTTACAAAAGTGCTTTGCTATTTACCCAAGAAAAACCTTAGCTAGTTAGAATAGACTAATAGTTCAAAGATACCTTTAAGCTTTAGACACTACTAAGCACAAGTCAATAAGGTGACCACAGTACTCTGCTTTCGTCCAAGTATTCTCTGAAGAGGTGGGTCTTCAGTCTGCGTTTAAAGACAGCGAGCGACTCTGCCGTTCGGACACTCAGGGGAAGCTCGTTCCTGATGCGGGCAGCTACAGGAAGCCAGTGAAGAGAACGCAGCAGTGGAGTAACATGGCTGAATTAAGGGACATTGAAGACGACCTGGTCCGTTGCATTCTGGAGGAGTTGCAGGGGCCCGATGGTGCGAAGAGGGAGACCAGCCAGAAGAGAGTTGCAGTAGTCAAGTCTGGAAGCGACAAGAGACGAGCACCTGGGTGGCCTCTCTAGAGAGGAAGGGTCGAATTCTCCAGTGATTAAATATGATTGAG
Source organism: Salminus brasiliensis (assembly GCF_030463535.1). NCBI lineage: Eukaryota > Metazoa > Chordata > Actinopteri > Characiformes > Bryconidae > Salminus > Salminus brasiliensis. Next base: position 34,877,825 of record NC_132884.1, read on the forward strand.
TGTAGTCAAACATTCTGTCTGTTGCCAGAGACGTCATAAATTGGTGTGGCGCAACAGATAACACCACTACCTGCCACTGAGCTACCACACCATGTGGGAGGCTGGGGTTCGATTCTCGGTCTGGGTGACTATGCTGTGCTACATCAATAAGAGTCCTTGGGCAAGATGAGTCCTCTGTAATATGAGCAACCTTGTAAGTCGCTCTGGATAAGAGCGTCAGCTAAATGCCGTAAATGTAAATGTAAATAAATTAGGAGACCGGTCACTGGTTGAAATATAAATGTGAGTTCTCGTAATGCTCAACATGGCATCGGTGTACGGAAAAGTCCCACCTTTCAACAGAAAGAGACACAGTTTGCTGGTTACACTGCAAGCTGAGAAAGTTCCCCTCCAAATAAAGACCTACCAAGCGCCATAGCCAGAGCAAGCTGAAAAATCCTATTTATTGTGCATTTTGAGCCAAACACTGCAAACTAATCATGATGTTTTTGTAACAAAACAACAACAACAAAAAACACAAATAAAACAATTCATAGATATAGGAGCCTGGTCTTGTGTGACTGGAAATAAAGATATGGACAAGAGTAAGGATAATGCAATTACAGGACTTTGCTGATGCATCCTTGACTCTGTAAAGAACAACAATGTCAACAACTTTTACTTTATTATTCATTTTGGAACAATCATTTTCTAAGTACTATATTTACTGATTTAAATAACAGTGTGGTTTACAGAGCTGTACTGTAATTATACCCCAATGAGCTGTGTGTGCAATACAGCTTATCAGTTAGAAGTGTAATGTGCTGTAAATGTAATATTAAAACTGTTGATTACAACATCCCAACCCACTCAAACAGCACAGATTTAGGCCTGTAAATCGATGCGGATGACAGTTGCAAGTGATTTTCTGATTCAAATTGTTTTCGCACCCCTAAAACCAGTGGGAATCCCGCTCCACAGCAATAAAGAAATTCACTGATCTACAACTAATAAATTCCAACATGATATTCAGCTCCCTAGAAGTAATGTTACTCCCTAGCAGTAACCAACAAAAACTTGCCATTGTCACCAGCATGCATCTTAAAGATGCGCAATTTTCTAATATTTATACCTCCAATATTAAAACCTCATTCTTAAGACAACGGAGACACTACAGTAGGTGGCGAGTAGTATGAAGCAAGGGTTAAACGTTCTCATTTTAGACCGGGAGCCTCTTTAAAGATTATTTGAAATCAATCTGGAATCAGCTCATCTAGGTTCAAAACTAACCGCTGATCGCAGTCTCATACGAGACAGAGAGGGGGCTGGTTGAGAGATATAATAAGCAGTGTTCAGGGTTAATTATGCTGGAGTCAGCAGTACTGACTTTATTGCAGGACTCCACAAAGCAGGGTAAAAATTCAGCACAACTCTTATCTAATCACACACACACTCTTCACTTTGCATGAGGCCTTTATCTTTTTCTTTTTCCTCTCTCTTCTCCAAATGATCTGCTCTGTCATGTTCATTCGCCTTAGCTCAGGCCTCGTTTTCAGGTCATCCTCTCTGCCTCTTTTGTTTCTTTCGTTTCTTTCTGTACTCTCCTATACTGCTTTGCGTCAACAGCTAGTTGCTTCTTAGACATTCATTTGTACGAATGCTCGAGCTATGCTCAAGCCATGGACAAAGAGCTGACTACAGACTATTGTACTTTTTTGGAAACTTGTGTTTCGCAATGAAATGGCTAAAGAAGTATTTGTACTTAATAAACGCACCACACCAGGCACTTCATAAATAACAGTAATAAAGATAATGAACCCCCTGCCCGACCTCTTTTCCAATCCAACGATGCTCCTTGCTCCACAGGAGGCCAGGAGTGTGATGAACTACTTCATTTAAAAAACGTTATTAAAAAACAATTAGCTCAATGATGTGGGAGCATTAGGAGACAATGTATGAGAGACTGGCTTTGCCTAGCAAGAGAGCACCGACGGTCGGAACAGACTCGGTCACTTCATCAGAAGCCATAATACTGCAGGGTAAGGTGGGCGCCCACGGTGTCTCAATGATATAATGGGTAAATACTGTAAATCTTATGAGTAAATAAATAACACTAATGAGTGTTGTAATAGTCCTTAGGGTACGTGACAAAATGAATAAGACGTTCATTACTTTAGTGAAAAGCAGTGCAAAGCACAAGGGCAAATGGCTGAGTTTGTAGAAGGTTAAGAAAACACTACAGGTTACAGCCATTACAGGAAAGTCTTCATTTGCTGAGAAATTACAAAGAGAAAGAGTCTCTGTTCCATTTGAAAGACTAAAGCTAATCAAGGTTTATTTTAACGAATAGGTGTCAGCTCTTAGGGGTGTTACAGCTCACAAAACCCACGGTTCAAATTGTATCATGGATCGGGGGAAAAGGGCATATAACACAATCACCTTGCTCTGTTGGTCGCCTTAGCCAGTCCAGCTGTGTTCTGATGCTCACTGTACTGGGCTGAATGATAGAGTCAGGTTAGTGGTGTTTACTTGAAGCACGTCACTTACGCACTTTACAAGTAGCTTTGGTTGAGTTCGAGTCAGATACTGTTTATTTAAAAATAATAAATAATAATTTAAAGAAACTGACGTTTTTCCATCGGTACACACTACAGAATACAATGCAATACAGGATTTCTGCAGTTGTGCATGAGGTCCATATTTCCAGTGGTTGAACAAGGAACTGCAGTTTTCTTTGACTGAGGGGGCTAGCGCACAGCTGCAGCAATACTTAGCTCACAAAATATGGATCATATGTTTAACATCACTGATCAGCTCTAAGCTTGTAAGAAATAAATTGCTATATCGAAATAGCATGATGTTTGGCAACAATGTATTGATTTTTAAAAACAGTATCGTAATACACAATATCACAATAACAGTTCACATGCTAAGATGTAGGTAAGACAGTGGCCCTTCCTGTTTAAATCACAACCGTGAGGGTCTCCCCACTGTTCTGATTACATAAAATGTAAATATTCAAACAGACATATAGTCTATATAATACTACTAACATTATTACATGTATACATTATTACTATCATTATTATTCTCATTAATAATAATAATTATTATTATTGTTATTATTTAATAATAAATACATAATAAATCTCTAGTCATGTGGCTTTCTCTGTGTTGAGATTTAGGTAATTATTACTTTAAAAAGTAACAGTGACAAAACTGTATTCTACACTACTAATGTTAAGCTTTGCCGTTTAATCTGTGGTTTACATGCATGCCGAACAGCGGGGGGCAATCCATACAGCTCATAAATCCACTGCATTCCATTACACCACTTTAACACCATATAAGCTCAATCCAATCCAGATCCTGGCCATTTTACTTTAGTGATCTATTTATGCCACTGTATTTGTAATACCTGCAATGCCAACATTTTAACTGTGGTTAAACCAGCCAGTGGCCACCTTTCACCACAACGTTTAAACTGCAACCGTTAGCCAATCTGGCTACTACTCTACTCAAACACAAACACAACAGCTTGCCTGTCAATCAAATATGGTCATACAGCATGGCGATACATGCCTGACTCACTTCCCGCCTCAGGGTATGATCACACATGCACATATGCTCAAACTGTTCTCCTCATCCTCCAGTAAGAAAGCGGGGTCAGGACGAGAGGTGCCCATGGAAACAGTGTTGCTGCGGTAATAGGCAGCCGAGTGGCACAGCTCCCCTGGCCTTCTGTCAGCGCCAGCGCCCTGCGCGCCAGCCGCGGGACAGAGAGCGCCCGGCTGTCTCTCAGGGGCCACATCATGACCGTGCACACACACACAGGCGCGCACACACATATCACATGGGTCATTACTCTCTGACGGGACCTGTCCTTTGCTGTCGGCTCTTCCACCGGGGACACAGAGACCACTGCGATACAGAAGGAGGCATAGTGATGTGGGGGGGATTTGTGAGAGTGCGTGTAAAAGTGAACAATAAGAACGAACCTTAAGATGTGCTGTAAACAACTCCAGTAGGGATGTGCTGATATTATGGCTCAATGCTGACACCAATGTTAAGGATGCATGGTATGGACATAAAATGCAATATTTGAGAAGGCTGACAAATGTAATAATGGCTATATCATGGGTCAGAGGTCACTAACAGGCTACCTGTGGTCCAGACCCAAACAATGTCCTATCCGGACCTGGACTTACCCTGGAAACTCACAGACCAAATGCATGTGTTGTAAATAATTATTCTTTATTTTTTTTACCCAATACCTCTTCAGCAATGCCCCCAAAACTAGGAGGATGAAGATTAGCATGTCTCTTCCAAAAGACGTGAAGCCAGCCACCAACTAGGTAGTAAAGCACAGCGAACATCAGTCAACTCTGCTGACCAACATCAGACTAGGAACCAATTGTGCTCTCTCAAACTCCAGCTGCTGATGGCAAGCATCATGACCCGGTATTGAAACCAGCAATCCTTATAGATCATAGTGGCAGCGTCTTTGTCCGCGGGACCACTTAGAAGCCCCTATGAACGTTCATAAGCTGCTCAAATTGCTTTTTTTTTTTTTGCCTCCCAAACATGCCCACAACAGAGCCCACAATTTCTCTGGGTAAGAATGTTCTGGTTTTGGTTCTCCCTTTACAAAATGGTAAGAGCATTGGTGGATGTTTTAAATGTAGCGTCTTTAACCCAGACCCAGGGCAGACCCAGGTCCTCTCCTTTGGAAGGCGGTGGTGGATATATGAGCTCCTCAGCACTCCCAGCGATCTTTTTCTATTGGTAAATCAAGCATAATTTTCCTCTTCTTCCAAATATTGTGACACCCTCTAACTGAGCCTATTAAACTACTCACTTTATGTTTATTATGAATGTGGTTATAATCTATCAAAGTAAACAAAGATGGCCACCCCACAGATTAACGGAAACTAAGGTGGCTTACAGTCAGTGGAGCATCGACATGATTTTAAAGCTGTTATTTCAAGGTAAAAGAGCTACAAAAGGTTGATTTAAAAGCCCCTAAAGCAGAGGTCAAGCTCTTTTTAATGTAGCTTTTTTTCTGGGATATCAGCACTGCAAAGGCTGAGGTCTTAATACCAATGAACAAACGACAGACTTATCAGCCTTAGCATTTCATGAGGGCTGTAGAAATGACTCTGTAGTGCACACCCAAAATTATTCTGGCGCATTATCAACACTTACAGATGATAATTATTCAAATATTCGGAGGATGGAAAAAAACAGATGAAAATTAGAGCTGATAAGACACAAGGACCAGATCTGTCATGGAACTATATTTGGAACGAGAGATATTACAGGCTCTGAAGGTGAACTTTGAAGTGGGAACTTTGTAGCAGCACAGAGCACGAGAATAGCTCAGAAACACACACAGACACACACACACCTCAGCTGGCATGACTGACACAATGTTTGTCATTTTAGAGCGTGCCATTTCACATCTGCCCCTTCCGACTCACACAAGAAAGTGGCCCAAGACACAAAAAGAGAGGGAGAGACAGAGAGAATCATTTCATTTTACTTATTATTTTTTGTTATCTTCTTGTTTCCAAGGGAAGAAGTCAATTTTACAGATGACTGCTGTCCATCAAGGTCTTGCTGGACGACAATCAGCCTTGTAACAGGGGTGACTGAGAGAGAGAGCGGAACGAGGGATGAGGGTGAGTGGAAGAGTGTCGACAGGCCGTGGAGATCAGTCAGAGTGACACACGCTCTTTTCTTTCTTGTCAGTGACTAATAGGCAAGCGGCCATTACAAATTACCCGCCGATTTGTCCGAGGATGACACGCAGGGCAGGGGCAGGAGGCAAAGTGAGGGTGGAGAAAGAGAGAGAGAGAGTGCGAGAAAGATGGAGAAGTGGCCTCAGCCCTCTCTGCCTAGTGCTCGACTCCTCGCAGCCTGAAGGCGAGTGACACGGAACAATCAGGAGTGTGGAAAGCCAATTTCCCACAGAGACTGGAACATTATCGCCGTAATCCCGGAGATGGAGTCGGCCGCGAGGAGCGATCCTGGAACGCATCCGTCCCTGTCAGCCCGCGTTCGCTGGTGCATGATGGGACACATCTGGGCCCGCCGAAGTGAAAGAGCGAGTAAGGGAGCTTGCGCCTAAGCAGTTACAGAGCAGAGGAACATGAAGGGCGTTGGAGGAATCTCTTTAATATGCATCTAGACTAACTCTGCATTTCTGAGTGGCTGCTCAATCAGTTCGTTTGGCTGCCGGATTTGACAGCAGCGTCCTGCCAATGCCGGTGCAGGCAGCTGCAACTCACCCCCCTCTCTTCTCAACACCATCCCTCCACCCTCCCCACCCACTTTCACAAAACTGGGACTTGGGCAGAGCGGGGCTAAAAATAGAGATGAAACCATTAAAATATATGATCTAATCAATTATTAAGTAACATTGCATCTGGAAGCGACAATCCAAATAAGGCAGTTTATCTCCCTCTATTTACAAGTTTAAAACAGTTTAGCATATATTAGAAAACAAATAAGAAGGACATCTTGAATACAAGACGAGAAATAAACAAACTAATGATCACAGAAAAAAAAAAGTAAGAGGATGAAATTTACTTAACTTATTTAATTAACTTTAACATGGTGGAAATGTATGGAAAAGACATCAGCTTGAAGCATTCACCAATTTGGTTGGTTGTATCAATCACCAATCCAAGCGCTGTCCGTCTGTCTGTCTGTCCAGCCGGCCAGACTCACAGACCAGCCGGCCAGACTCACAGACCAGCCGGCCAGACTACCTCACGCAAGCTGAAGATTCTCCTCAAACATGTCGGTTGTATCAATCACCAATCCAAGCGCTAACCGTCTGCCTGTCTGTCCGTCCGTCTGCCTGCCTGTCTGTCAAGGTGGCCTTATGAACTGGACTAAAATACACTGCTGCACATCAAAGCACAGTTTTTATGAATCTGGCCCAGTATGTCAGAGTGTCAGAAAAAACAAGTAAGCGTATTGATTAGAGATTACTAATAGGACAAAACTGTGCACATTTCTTTCCTGGACAAAGTACTAGAGGCCGTTCAGATCTGTCTGATGGGTGAGGGTGTGTATACAAAGTACAAATCTGATTGGTTGAACGCACATGTGAGCTTTGGCTCTTCTAAAAGTCATATTATGCAAACACGACAACAAGAAGTTAATTATTGAGTTGTCTGGTTAACAGAGCTGCTTATGAAAGAATGGAGATAAGAGGCTTTAGGCAGGTGGAGAGGGCAACGAGGAAACACTGTCTGCTGCACATCCTAAAAGAACCTGCTTTACCGCTACACAGTCTCGGGGACCTGAATAGAAGCTGCTTTGTAAAAGTCTGGGTGCGCTTAGCTGCTTAACTGGAGTGAAGCTGGCTCTAGATCTGTTCGTCCTGGCTGAGGAACATAACTTTAATTTGGTAAAAACGATCCGAGCCACCCTAAAATCAGTTCACCTTCACTGACCTGAATTCAGATAGACATTTTTAATAAATTGTCACTATATTGTGAATATCAGGAAAACACAAACAGGAGCTCTAGATAAGTCTCTAGAAGTCTGCTGATCTTGCAAATGTGTAAGATCTCTAACCAGCCAGTATGAGGCTTTCTAGCTGAGGCCGGATCCGGCTGGATGGATCATGGTGATCTGGGATTTTCACACTTTGCCAAAAAAACAAGGACACTAAAACCAGAAAATGAAAAGACAAGAAAAAATAAAATGAATTAAATTATGGTTCTGTTATAAATCTGGCCTCAAACAGCACACCCTCACATTAGCTGTGTTTTTCTTCATGTGGGGGTAGTATTCGAGTATTGGGGGTTTTAACATGACAGCCTACTCATCCTAATGAAGCACCTTAATCAGAAATACCTAATTTTAAAGCTTAGTAATATATTAGATAACGTGCCATCTCTACTCAGCACTTTAACCAGCACACTAGCTAATGCCCTAATTTAAATGAATGGAAGTGAACGAATGGAAATGGCTTCAGAGAAAGCACCAAAAGGCATGTGCTTCCAAATTGCATTAAGAAGCACAAGGCACTTTCCAATTTCCATGAGTGAAAAAGCATGCAAACACGTGAAGCTTCTGCTAAACCCACGAGTGACCTAAAAGTGAAAGCCAAAGAGGACATTATGTGGTACATGTTCTTCTTGTGATCAAGCTCCCACATCAAATTTGCCAGTAGATAGTAACAGTGGTCTGTCTAACATCACTGTGCAGAAAGTAACTACATTTTAAATAATAAGTCTGCACCTTAAGCACTGTCGTCACATGTTTTTGGACTGTTCAGCGCTGCAGGGCAAAACGCTATCCGTAAAATGCATTTGCCCATGGATGGGTAAACCTTTGCTGATATTGTACGTTGCATAGCACTTTGTCCTTTCAGTTGCTGACCATTCTACATTCTACTTTCGATGCATAGACTGCGTATCTATCAGCTATCTGAACATTAAAATTCAATTCATTAATTCCACCTTTTTGTGCACAATGTATTGACTGAGACATAGTCATTCAGAGTACTGTGGTTTGAAATGGTTATTTAGAAAAAACCTTGTTACAGTTACAGTGGTGGTGATTGGACCCATGGTGATTGGGTCATTTTAATAACAATCCAAAACCACCTGTGAGAATCATGCCTACTGAAAAAGTAACACTGATAATAAACCGAAGTAAATGTAAAGAATCATTGGCCATAAGGCGATATCCCCTAGATATTGCAGGGTAACACACACACACACACACACACACACACACTTCTGAATACTTAAGTTCTAAGTTTCCTCGAACAGGGTATTCTTCATCAGTGGTCTCAAACCACTGGAGTGTGGTCTCTTGGAGTGAGTCCTTTCTGCAGGTTTCAACTCCAACCCCAATCAAGCACACCCTCTCCAGCCAATAAAGAGGGGATTGTCAATGCATAGCACGCCACGTTCAGACTAGTGTACTTAGCAGCACGGTCCTGGCCAGTTCGACTCCAAAGGATTACAGGACACTGTTCTGGTCATTCTGCATACCGTCCTGCAAGCAGGACCTCACATCACCAAAACACCATTATTTTAACATACAGCTGCAAGTTTTCTCTATAGCTATTAGCTACCATTCTTTGCTGCATTCTGAGATATTTGGCCGTCCCACGTTTACTCAAGTCGGCTAAGGACCTCTGAAGGCTGTAATTAACAGGATTATGTGGGGTGGATTAGGGCTAGTCAGCAGGAAAGTAGCTCTCCAGGAGCAGGACTGGAGACCACTGGTTAATTCTGGAATCTGCAATCTTTTTACTTTCAATTTTTATTTTTATACAATAAACAATAGATGTTTGTAGATAGTTTCCCATTAACCTATTTATGGTCCAATCATCCACAGAATGCGTTAGTGCATGGTGAATGTAGGTTTATAGGTAAAGCTGGAAATGTCCTATTTGTGTTTCATATTATATTACAAATGTTTGCATTGCACTGAGGCAAGCTGCCAGGGCACTTTCACTGAAGTAGACATGTGAGAGTCTGGGTGAGTAAAGGAAACACTAGGTGAAGCCTGCAGGCTCTCCACTGCAGAAGAGGCTCCAGAAGTTCTGATGAAAGACGGGCTGCTCGATTGCATCAGCGCTTCGCTTTCCTACAACTTCACACAACACAGCAGCGCTGGGGGGCTCCTGTGGGTCTGAGTAGAGTCCATGTGATAGCTAGCTAGCTATTTTAATCCCGAATAAAGTTACTTATGCAGCCATTCAAGGCTGTATGCGTATCTATATTAATGGTGTAGTTTTATTTGTATATGCACGTGACAGTCATCAAGGCAACGGTGTAATTAGCTAATAATAACGTTAGCTAGCTAGCTAACCATCGCTACACTGAATGCCACGTCTTAGTGTAGCTAGCTATCTTCCTAAAATAAATAAATGCAATAAAATAAACCTAAAGCACAGCAAACAGGCGTCCACACACACACACACACACATTAAAACCCAGCTAGCGCTAGCTATAGCTAGTGCTAGCTAGCTAACATAGCTAGCTACCGTTTGCTTGTGGTAACAGCACAAGCCAGCGAACTAACTAAACATTGCTCCATAAAGACCAATATATGTAATTATGTCCGTTATTAATAACCTTAAATAACAGAGCCGTGCTTTTACACTCACCCTGACGAACTGTCTCAGTGTCAGTGTCAACATCACGGCAGCGCTGAGCGAGTGGCGTCTCGAGGCTCTCTGGCTCTGCCTGCACACGTTGCTCCCGCAAGCCAGCGGTAGTCTAGAGCAACGTGCGCAGGGTGTTCATGGGAATTGTATTTTTTTCTCTGTTGAATCCGCCTACAGTGCCTCAACGCCACCAAAAGAGCTGCAAAACAGATTAAACGATCCCGCAGAGAAGCTTATGCTAAATGTCTGTGGGCTCCCCTTCTAATGAATGCATTCAGCTACTTTATGTTGCACCCATGGCTGACACAGATGTGCAAATGCACACACATACACACCTATCTGTCTATTACCTGTGGAGGCTTTGTTGTCTGTTGTCTGATATCTCCATTCAATAGTTTTGGGATGAGTTGGGGAGTTTGGGATGAGGTGGGGTGGTGATTATCCCACTAATGCTGTTGTCGCAATTCAGTCTTCACAGCAATGATCCACAGTCTAGTAGAAATCCTCCGGTGAGCAGTGGAGACGAGCACTTTTTAAAAAATACCCTTGATTTTAGAAGAAATCATTTTTGAACAGGCGTCCAAATACTTTTGCCCATGATATGCACATAATATAAACATGAATGAGTTGGCTGTCCTTTATATATGGTGTCCAGATTTCATGATGAACCATTTAATTTCATGATGGGCCAATGGAAATGCTCCACAATCACTTGGAATAAAATATTTTTACACTGACCTCAAGTTAAGATGGTCTTTGATAGCAGCTTAAAGGAGCATACTAATACAAATAATACTAACAGTAATCATTTAAATGCCCTGTAAATGACTTTATTCCTCACACATTAGCCGACAATGTGCAACATGATGATTGACATGCCTCCCAACCAATCGCAACTAACTTACAGTGGTCCGTCCATTGTTAAGCTAAGCAATAACTTCAATATTACAAATCCCATGAAACAACAGACAGTGCTGGCCTTACACCAGAATAAATTATTTATTCTAAGAGAAGTGAAAAGGTGTTACTGAGGAGCTCAGATCCATGCAATCCTGATCATCTGGAGTGGTGCTGCTGAAAAGATTATGGGATACACTATGGCGGACCACACTCACAGTGTGAGCACAGTGTAGAAAATATTAGCAGGAACATTGCTGTGGGGTATAGGGTAAGATAACAGTTATCTGGGATTCCTCTTATTGGATTTGCTAATAAACTTTTTAATATGACATCTAAGGCCATATAATGTTACAGATCAGTTGGGGAAATGTTAGCTAGCTGTTAAGTTGCAGAAAAAGGTACATTAAAGTTACAGTAAAAACAGCTCTTACAGTAAAATCTGTATTTTTATCCCAAAAGATTACTGTTCATGATTGGGCAAGCACACCACACGCAACACCAATAACTCCTTCTTGGACAAAACTCCTAATGCTAAATGTATCTACCTGCTTAACATGATTTAAGTTTAAGCAGTATTTCTAATATATATATATATATATATATATATATATATATATATATATATATAATGTAATTGACTCTGTCTGCTGAGGTGTTTTTTTATTTTTTCTTTCACAAATGTATTCTGTGCAATAACCCCATTATAGATAATTCAGCTATCCTAAAACACCTGCTATAAACTATCCTTAGCATTGTCCCTGAGTGTCTAATGATAAGAAAGTTAACTATCAAACATTAGCCACCTAAAATAATTGATCATGTTGATTAACCCCTTAACGCAACAAGGCTTATTAAACACTAAAATGTATTATTCAGTAACTGCAGGGACCTCTGTACAAACAGGTGGTGATATTCCTTGGTATAGAATATACCAAAGAATATCCAGACGGCCCATGTGCTCTTTAAAAGGGGTTAAATGCTATTTGTGTGTGTGTCTGATGATGTATGCTAGATTCTGTACAAGGCAATTTCAGTAACAAGTGGAATAGGTTCATGCTAATTCCAGCAGGTTAGTCTGGTACTCTGATATCAGTGTCTTTCCAGCCCTTTCACTGGGTGAAGATAGTTAGATAGTTGGGCCCCCTCAATTATTTACTTTGCCCCCTTGTGTAATCGATCCTGCCTACGGCCCTGACTGAAGAATATTCTTAATGCATTCAAATAGAAGTGGAGTCAGAGAGAAAGCAGAGGGCTTCATGGAGCAGCCCAGGATTTTGAGTTCTTAATTAATATTGGTTCTACATCAGGGATTACCAAATTGCTTGTGTCAGTGGTTCAGTAGGCCATTGTGTTCTACATTCCTGGTGGGAATGAGAGTTTGGGCTTTTTTTATTTTTTATTTTACCCTGAATAGAAGTAGTCACTTTAATGAAAAATAGGACAAACACAAACCATTACATATCCAGCCATCAATGCAGTGGATGCTGAACATTACTGTTTATCTGTCAGGAATAAGCTCTGCCTGCATTGTCAACATTTAATGAGAATTACTGAACACCTGCACTCACATGAGACGACTTTCTCCGTAATCCGGCACAGCAGCCAAAAGACACACTTTTGATCATTCATTTATGCTTTTCAATAGATCCTAAACTTCACTGTGAACATCCACAAATTACACAACACCAATTCCACCAGATTTAATAATTTATTTCAGATACATTATTTACACACAATAATTTCTCCAATGTCAAATATACACATTATCAAGCAATACTTTATTCACAGACCTGCAATTTCAGTTCTGATCCAGAGAGCCTCTTTGTTTCACAGACTGATCGGTTGTCCAGAAATGAACAGAATTCGATTTTTGGTGCTTTACCGCACAAACAAAAGAGAAGAAAATAAATACGAGGAAGATGAGATGCGACTGTGTCGTGCGTCCTGCGTCAACAACTCATCAACATCCGTATAGTCTTGCATCTTTCAAGCTTAGGCCGGAGTACATAGGCAATATTTACTTTTAATATTTCTTAGTTGAATTTAACTGGTTCCTTCATTACATTATACATAGAGGTAATCATAGAGTTCATTTCTGTCTTTACATACATTGCTTTTCACTGGTTACCTACTGGGTGTAAGAGATATGCATATACAAATCCAAATACATAGTTTAGTAGCTTTAATCGCCCCCTGATTCATCCTAATGCCACTTTGTCACTTAGATGCAACCTTCAGATACATCTAAGGTAAGTACTGGTTAAAACCAAGGGCTGTAATCCAAGAGCATGCTCTACAATTTAGAATAACAGCAGGGATCCAAAATAACAAAGGAGAGTTTGTAAAACACTTTACCTGTAATTCTTCACAGCATCGTCTAAGTAAAACACCAGAGAGAGGGAATGCCCTTCGTTAATACCAACCATAAATATAAGATGCCATAATCTCTCCTAAACAGAGCTTTATTGTGGTGGGTGGGTGGAGTTTTTAACTACCTGTAGATAAAGGATATACACTAAAGACATATATCATTCGCAGAAGCTGCATGTTCTCTGTGTGTATCACTGCTGTCACGCAAAAGCCTTGAATCTCCATTTTTGCCGTTTGTCACATTTTGACAGAATCTGAATCTGGCAGTTGTTCATTACATTGTGTCAGATTCTTATGATGAATGGACCAATAGAAATAATCCAAAATGACTTGGAATAATATCTTTTTTACATTGACATCCATTGGAAGTTCATCTAGGCCTTATGTGAAGCGTGGGGCCCACGTTTAACCCCATCTGGTTCCATCACTGATACTGATAGGCATTCATATGTGGGACCAACATGAAACCAGATGACAAAACTTTCTGGTTACCAGCTGGGCTATCCATACAGGCCCCACAAGGACATGTAAGCTGGCTTCCTTGGTCTGTAACGTTGACATTTTGGAGATGCAATGTTTTGTTGTACGTTGTCCACTCTTAAAAATGAAGGTGCTATCAAGGGTTCCTTGAGAAGAGCCATTTTTGATTCCACAAAGAACCATTTTTGTAAAAATCAATGTATGAAGAACCTTTAAAGGTTGAGATACGTAAATGTAAAGGTTCTTCACAATCACATCTCCTTCACAAAAAGTGGTTCCTCTATGGCTTGGATTCAAAGAACCTTTTGTAGCACCTTAATTATATCAAAATAATTAAGAGTCTGCTGAGCACTGGCCAAATGTTCTGATAAGAAAATACTTCCATAAACAAGGATTTGTGTGTTCATCCTGGGGGTGCGTCTACAGGGTAAGACGAGTAAACACACACACTCTGACTGTACCTGTGAAGATGAGCTGCATTAAGTCCCAGCAGATTTTAATAGTCTGTATATAATGTCATCTCGTCACTTGCGCAACTGCTCAGGGGTGGGAAGAAAGACTTCACACCCGTGAGACGTTTCTTCTCAGCAAAACTGACATGATTGCAAAACTGAAGTGGTGCCCAGCTGATAATGTGATGAGCTGGTATGCAGCGAGCGACTCGGCTTCTAAACTACTTCAAATGTGAAATGCGTAAGTATGAGCTAGGGGTGGGCAATACGAAGATATATCATCACTTTAATGATAAATGAGTCATTATACACTTTACAACAGTACTTACTGTAAAACGATTAGGTGAAAAATACAACTCTACCCAGATGCCGTTGATCAGCCTAGATCTGTTTGGTATCTCAAGGTCGCTTCTTAGTTTAATACTATTTTACTAAAAGTACTAACTAGTATTGTTAGGCTAACATTGCTAACAAACCCTAATCTTAGACTGTCATCAACCTCATCTTACTTTTATTATTTTTATTAGTGCTGTTAGGATTTTATTAGTATTTTAGTCATTTTAGTTAGTTTGGCTTCAGTTTAGTTTAGTTAGTATATTTTTTTTATTTTAACATTAGTTTGGTTGTTTTAAATGTTTACATTTATTTTAAAGATTTTATTTATGTCATTTTGGTCTATTATGTCCTATTTATTAACTGTAAATGCTTGGCTACACTGAATATTAATGCACTTCTGAGTGAAAATAAAGTCTGATTGATTGATGTCCTTACATACACTACATGGACAAAAGTATTGGAACACCTGTCTATTCATTGTTGTGTCTGAAATCAAGGGCATTAAAAAGCTTATCCTGCTTCTGTTGCAGTAACTGTCTCTACTGTCTTGGAAAGCTTTCCACTGTGGATTTGACTGTCGGGCTTTATGCCCCTCTAGCCCACACCTGGCATTAGACATGGTGCTAATATGTTCATGTTTATCTGCTGTTTATATCTCCCGTTCTAGACTAAAGAGGCACACGTCAGATATTAAACATGTCTTGGCTGATCAACTTCATATCTGATAAATTAGAAATAAATTGTATTAGATAATATCCTCCTGAGACCCAGAAAAAATCAGTTTTGATATTTAGATTAGGTTAAATGAATTGTTACAGTGAAAAAATGTAATAAATTTTAAATGTTCTTTGTTGATTTTTATCATAAGTCCCTTGTAGTAGACACCGGGTCTTGCACCGTGATCTTTTTGCGTGGACCTTTTAACCCCTGGAACATGAGCTAGGTGGGAAGATAAACAAATCTACTAACATAACACTAAAATGCTTCCTCCAGAGATGAGCACCTCCTGCTGGTTTGTGTGCTTTAAACATTTTTCCAAAAACCTGGTTGTTTGGAGTAACCAGAAGACGACCAGAAGACGTGTCTGCTCAGGCTCCTAGAAAGCTGACAGATCTTCCTCTGACCTTTTACCTACCTGTTCTACTGTCTGTCCCGTTGGGCCTCACTCTGCCCTCTGCTTAGGAGTCAGTAGATCCTGTTGTTCAGTACAGAGGACATTAAATAAAAGCTGTGTTTTAAAAAGTTCAAATTAAAATACTGTATTATTCTGTAATCTTACACAACTGAAGTTAAGAGTCTTGTTTTGAAGACAGAATCTGATTATTAGCAACAGAACACTGATCACTTGCCCCGTCTTGTTGCCATAAAATGTGAAAGCTGAGATGGCCATCATCTCATCATTTCGAAAAGAAAGTCCCCACAATTGAGACCTCACTGGAAAGCCCAGGATATCCTCTTGGCAGTACAGTAGAATTGATCAGTCTTAGACTTGTATTGCCAGTCTGTAATGTATTGTAAGGTCTCATGAGGTTATTGGGTTATAATTGGTCCTGTGTTTTTTTTTATCTGTCAACATAAACAAAATATCAGTTATATATCATAATTTCATAAACATACACACACAAACGAAAAACATGTGTCTCCATTTTTTTCCGTTTTTAGTTTTCTCCATGGTTTGAACCCTGTAACTGTTCTGTACACTATAACTATAATCATTCTGGATGAATGGACCAATAGAAATGCCCCAAATAAACTCTTATTTTACTTTGACTTCCATTCAAAGTTAAGGACATTTCTGCCTTTTCCTGTAGAGTCACCTTTTTGGAGATACATGTTTTTCATTGGACAGCAATGATATATATATATATATATGTGTGTGTGTGTGTCTGTGTGTGTATATAGTGTACAAATGACAATAATTATGATGTTATATCTTTACCATATCACCCACCCCTAGTATGAACCACAACAATCTGCCAGCACTGGCTGCAGTTCCGGTTTCCAAAGCCATTACAATCTGAGCCGCGATCAGATTCACATATAATATGGCCCTCATACTAAGACACTTCAGAGTGTGCAGGGTCATATAAAGCAACGATACAAAAATCCCATGTTCCCCTTCATTCTTCCAAAATTATTTCTAACAGTCAAACAGACAAAAGTCAACAAAAAAACAATAAATAAATATTAAGAGCTTAACTGAGCCGGTTCTGTTTACAGTATATACAGAAAACGCCGAACAAAAACCTCCTCCAAGCGTCTTGGTAAAGTGTCCACCAGGTTACTCATTTCTTGCACGTTCCACATTCTTTTAAAGGAATTTTAAGAACGTGGAAAAGACAGAAGACACACAACAACATCCCATTCGTCGCTCAGTGCTCTCCATCCATCAGTTTGCCACCACTCATCCAAAATAAGGTTGTTCACTCTGAAAATTGTAGTCTGGGCAGACCTTCTGCACCAGCTTGTAGTCGATGCTGAAGAAGGAGATGAAGATGCAGATGACTTTGAAGGGCTTGGAGCAGAGCCAGGCGGCGTGGGACTGGGTGTGCTCGGTGAAGCAAGTTTGAGACGGGTCGTAGAGGCAGGGCTTGGACTTCTTGGAGCGGTTGGTCTTCTCGTACTCCACACGACAGTTGAAGGTTTTGATGTCCTTGGGGTCGATGGTTGACTGATGAGGCTGGTGGAAGTGGATCTCTGGCTGATGAAGGGAGCTCTGATGCTGCTGAAGGACCTCAAACTCTACCACCTTGGAGGGCGGCACAATGCTGACGGAGACGTTCCCAAGGCTGGACGAGTTGTGGCGGAAGAAGACGGTGAATGTGCCGTTGACGTGGTCTACAATCTTCCCCGTCACCAGCACGCTGAACTTCAAAGTCTTGACGTTGAAGTAGAAGTCTCCCCAGCCGAAGATCTTCTTGCTCTTCATGGCTGTTTTGAGGGAAGGCTTACGCTTGGAGCGGTAGCCCGTCTGGTCTAGGAGGTGCGTCTGGTTCTTCCCCCAGTCGTACGGACCGTGGTAGCCAAAGGAGGGCATTTTGGGCTTTGTGGGCATGTGGTCCAGAGTGGAGTGTATCCTGGGCTTGTGGATGTCTGGCTTAACTCCACCTGGTGCCTCTATCCCCCTTCCACCGGCTACACCATAGGGGAGGGTCTTCAGGATGGACCCTGTCGCACTTAGCTCTGGGTAATCGACAGATTTGCTAACCTGTTTTTCCAGGCCATGCACCTAAGGGAAAACAGAGAAGAAAAAGAAAGCTAGAGATTAGAATGATAGAAGCTTTTGTGCAGCGTGAAAAGCTTGAAATTAATGAAGAAGGGCTTTCTTTGTTTAATTCGAGACTAATGATTTAAGGGGACTTTGCTGAATGTGTATTATCCAGGGCTGCCCCCTTAAAGTCGACGAGTCGAATCATCAGTCACCTGTCAGTCGATTGATATTCAAGTCGAGCAGTCGAGAAGTTTGAGAAGGCTGAATATCTGCCATGCTTGCTAAAAGAAAATGTACATGACTACATGCCTTTGGTGGTTCAGTGTTGAGGCTAAGAAGCTGAAGCTACGAAGCTGAAGTGGAGGGGGTGGTAAGTTAGGCTAGAAATGTTTCAGTAAAGGTCTAAAGTATGGAGGCATTTTTAACTTTTAAAGGAGCCAAACCACTTGACGGCAAACCACTTGAAATGGGCAAGCTGCTATAGTTACTGTTTCAGAATCTTTCAGAGTCAAAATCAAGCATTTAGTTTGATTATTTATTGGTTTACATCCCAGATTTATTTATATTTAATGAAAAATACAGTCGCCTAAGAAGCCTGTAGAAGAAAAGAAATTATTATTTGAAATCTTTACTAATTTCTATTGTTTATTTATTTATATTAATTTATATGTGTAAAGAGAAATAAAGCAGGCAGAACCGGTTTTAAACAAAAATACATGCTGGTCTCAATATTCCACAAATCCATGATATGTTGCCAATTAACCCCTTAAACAGCCTATGAGCCAAAAAGGTTATTACATATTTCTATTACTATAGAATATTTTCAGCGGTTTTCACAGAAGTCCCTGTAGTAGCAGAATAGCATCTCTTTAACTGATCTTTAAATGCTCAACAATACCTTAAAGATATTTTAAGGTACCATAAAAATACTATAAAGAAAACAAAATTATGCACGAACTTTCATGTTAAACAGCAGAATTCTGGTCAGGTACAGCCCTGGTGTTATCCTATTCAAACAGAAAACAGAGCCTTCAAGGGCTTTCCATATACAGTCCACTGGTCAAGGGGAATGATTTCCAATCTACATGTGTTTTAACAAAACACGCTCCAGACTCCTGCAAGCTTTCATGTATGCCCCATAATTAGAACCAGCTAAAGATCAATAAATGCATGTTTCCTAATGCATGAATGTTCAGATTGTATTGCTGTCTCAGTCCTCAGATGTGCTCCACATATACAGTGAGAAATGTCTGGAGCTCTGGAATTCTGGAAGTCTTAGAAAGCTTTCCCATGGGCTGAGAACTTTATGGCCTGAGCTGAGTGAAATCTGGATGTGTGAAAGTCTGCATGCAGCTTTTACCTCACCAGCCACTGCCACAACCAGCGCTTCACTTCAGACGCAGAGTGTCTGACAGCTTACACTCCAGATTCTGATCTCTGATCCAGCGCTTTTTGTAGCATTTCTATTTTTACGATGCGTTTAATATCGAGGCAGTGTCGTATTTACACGAAAAAAGGGAAAGGTGTAACCAGAGTAATGGATGTTTGTTCTGAAGTCGGTTCTTTAATCCTGTGTGTGTGTGAGTGTGTGTGTGTGTCTGTAAGATTGTATGTGAGTGTGTCTAAGAATGTGTCCAGTGCTGACTAACTGAAAAAAAAAACAAAAAACAGGCCGCCTGTTTGGTTTCATCCTCATCTCCACAAGCATCAAACGCATTCACAGACACACACACACACACACACACACACACACACACACACACACACACACAGTCACTTACTAAAGAAAAACTAGACGAAAGGGTGGGAAAAAAAGCGTGAAAGGAAATATTGACACACACACACACACGCACACACAAACACACTCGTGGTGCGTTCACACTCACACTGACACTTCAGACTTCAAGCTCGTCTCCTCTTCAAACTACAATAGAGGTGCTGTAACTGAAAGGTGAGGATTCAGAGGAGAGGCCGTTATTTTCAGGTCGCTGGAGTAACTCGCAGGGGTCCTCCGCTAGCCTTTCAAATCAACGTCCTTCCACGCAGAGTTCACCACGGGAGGCCAACCTCATCTTATTCTAATCCAGCTCGGCCATTAAGAGAGAGCAAGCTCCGCACATGCGCTCACCGGTCAGCTAAATTCATGTCGCCATTTGTAGCAACATTTGTCAGAGCTGCTGGTAATGTCCACCGCCATTCAATTCATTTAACTCACGGACCCTTCCTCTACCTGTCGTTCAGACTGCCCACATCAAGGGAATTGATTAGAGCAGAATAAGTGGAGGAATATCGATCCCTGGCCCCATAGATTAAAAAAAGAGATGGTGATGAATGACTATTGACTGGATAATGACTCCGAGTGGATTTTAAACAGCCAGTTGCCACTGGACACAGATGGAAGAGAACTTGATACTTGGTACTTGGTACACATTCGGTTGAAACTTCAAGCTTGCCTGTAGCAGTGAGAGACAACTACAACCGCAGTCCGAGTGTTACACTTACAGTGGTCAGCAAAGCTGTGCAGAGACCTAGATTTTTAAGATGTCTCTAAAACGAATGAGTAGAACTGTGACCATAATCATATTACCATCAAAATCATGGTTATGTGATGTCTGCTGCAGTGTTGACCTCATTACCATCACAACTGCAGTTATTATTTATTTATAAAAGGGATAAAACCAACTCCAAGATCTGATTGACTGAGCCACGTGTTGGCTGAGGCTGTGTAAACTCAGTGGCGTATACCAGTGCATCTTACAGTTTTGAGGTCTCATATTCATGTTCTGTATCTTTCTAGTACATGGGTAAAATAGCCCATTCATTCACCTGCATTTAAGATAAGCACAGAATGGGGGCGCTGTGGGAGCTCACTGGTGATGTCACGGAAAAAAACAGGCCCACCATAGTTGCGAGTTTAGTGACGTTCAGTGTATGAATGAAAGGAAAAGCAAGCAAACCTGGATGAACTGGTTTGCTAATTGCCTGAAAACATTGTAAGACCATTCACTCCACTTTGTGCTCTTAGATATGAGGCTTTGTCCTCTTAACATCTGAGATTTGAGCTTCAGTTAGCCAGAACGTGGTCTGTGCTGTGGTGTTCATCTAAGCCTAGCTGGTTGGCTATGAGTCCAAACACAACATAACCTTTTAAAAACTTTAAATTTAGCTCTCTGTTTCGACAGTATTCGCTCATTCTGTGACATTCTCATCTAAATGGTTTAAGTGGGGTTTCAGTCATGTTGAGCAAGTTCTGTGTTGAACAGAAAACAGAACAGAAAATAACTGCTCTGAATTTCCTGATATATAGAAATAGAAATAGAAATATTTTGCACCAACAAGTTAACTATGTCTGCATCACATTTACAATCACGTCCATAGTTTCGACAGTGGCACAATTCTTACAATATTTCCTGTATGCACCAAGGAATTTGAAATGAAGCAATAATTATGTTTTCATTCAATGGATTAAACAAATACCCTGCATTAACCCTTTAGAAATTTCAGCCATCTTTTACATGCACAAGTAATTGTACAGTTAACTGAGCATGTTCCCTTATTATTGTACAACAAATTAGGTACATAAGAGGTCTGTATTGATTATAGGGATGAATTTACATTTGGCAGTTGTTGGAATTCTCAATATATTGTCCAAAGAGGTGTTGATGCACATAAAGGAGGTCATCATCATCCTGAAAAAAATAAAACAACCCTATCATCGAGAGAGTGCAGAAACTTTGGGAGTGTCCAAATCAACAATTTGGTACAAACCTAAAAAGAAGAAACGCGCTTGTGAACTCAGCAAGAATAAAATACCTGGAAGACCAAAGACAAACTACAGTGCATGACTGCAGAATTCTTTCCTTGGCTAAGAAAAACTTTTTCACAACACTAAGTCAAGTGAAGAAGACTGACACTCTCAGTCCAAGAAATGCCTTCTCAAATATAAATACAGCGAGTTTACCTCAAGATATAAACCACTGGTAATATTCAAGAACAGAAAAGACAGATTAGACTAGATAACGTAAAAAAGCAACAAAATTCTTTGGACAGATGAACCCAGATTAACCTGTACCGGAATGATGGGAAGAAATGGATGGTTTCATCATCCGAAGCACACCCCATCATGTGTCAAACATGTTGGAAGCATTGTTATAGCATGGCCATGTATGGCTGCCAATGCATCTGGCTCACTGGTGTTGTGATGATGTGAGTGTAATGTGACCAAGATATAATCTAAAAGTATACATAGTTGGACTTTTTCTCCTGAGATTCGAACAAATGCTGCAAAACTAATAGGACGGTACAAAGAAATGCAATGTTCTTACATGGCAGAGTCAGTCACCTGTCCTCAACCCAACTGAGCAGCTTTTTTACTTAATGAAGACAAACCCGAAGGCAGAAAGATCCACAAACAAGCAGCAGCTGAAGGCAGCTGCCGTAAAGGCCTGGGAAAGCATCTCCAGGAAGGAAACTCAGCATTTCTTGATGTCCATGGGTTCTAGACTTCAGGCAGTGATTAACTGCATAGGATTTTCAAGTATTTATTATAATCCACATATTTATAATGATGTTAGTTTGGCCTGTGGGAGCACTACCATTTCAGCTGAATAAGATTTCTGTGGATATCTGAAAACTGAAACACCACACTGCCGATACACTCTTGTGTGGTCTTGAAGACATGGGCCCAAAATTTTCCTGCAATGCTTCACCTAATAATGGAGTTCTCAAGATCCACATGAAACGTACCATAAATACTGATGCAAATTGGGCCATTATCATTTTAGAATGAAAATGTCACAGGATGTCTTCTGGTGTCATACATCTTTGGTGTACTGATATAATGTAGTATGAATGTAAAGTTCATTATTTTTAGATGAGCTACAAGTTAAAAATGACAAATAATTTGCCTTTGACTTCAATCAAATCCAAATCAATCAATTCAAATCCTTAGCCATGACGCTTTGCCATCAGCAGCCAGAGTCCAAGAGAGCACAACTAGCCATGCTCTCTCCCCTCATCACTCTTAAGCAAAGGTATTCTGTCAGCTGGTGTGGCTGCTTTGGTAGCAGTCACACCAGCTGCTCTGGGCTCACATGTTTTGCATATTTCTAGTGTTAGGGTGAGGTATGAACAGGTGGGTTAATTGCCAGTACCAAATTGGCAGAAAAAGGGATATATATATATAATCATGCTCATAATGATTATGGGATGAAGTTCTGTGTTTCTGACTTACCGACTTCGAGGTGCGCACTGGAGATCTCCAGGTCATCAGTAATCAACTTCAGACTGGAGTCTCTGGAGTCCAGCTTGCTGGCTGATCCAACTCTGATCTCAGCCAGACTCTCATCTCATTAGAAGATGGTACATGCATGCAACTTTCTGGACTGAAGTGTACAAGGTCACCGCTACCATGAATCCCAGGACAATTGACCAAATGACAGATGCTGTAGCCAAGCACATCGTCAACCCCAAGGACAGGACTAAACGTAAATATAGAGCTGTTTTCTGTTTCCTCTTTCTCATGTGGCTTGAGTATCCTAATATACAGTAACACTCAGTGTGTCATTTCTCTGTGTAATTATATGAGGCAGATACATTTAATATGTTCTGTTTTTGTTGTTTCAGCTTTGCTGTACTCCTGTATGTTACTTTATAGATATTGTGAGATAATTACTGTTGACCATCATGTGTAACTTATGCTAAGACTTATTGTCTTGTTGGACTGGTACCATAATAGTAGTAATAATTTCTGATATATTAATTAGCACTGGAAATTTGATCATATTCTGTACATTATTTGTACAAAATCTTTATTACTTTATTACTTTTTATTACTGTTAAATAGGGAGTGACCCATTGGGTTGCAAGTGGCTCAGCCGCTGAATGAATTCCTCCTATTTTTAGGAGATTACAAGTTAAAGTCACACAGAGAAACACGGTAAAGTATCTGTGTATTGGGTATTTTTGCTGATAATGATGAAACTGCAGGGTCGTCAACATTGGCCGATACAACAAGGCCGCCGTTTTTTGGTGCAGTCCCGCAGATTTCTTATTGCAGTCCATTGTATTTCTATTTTTTTCTAAAATTTTCTTTTCGTATTCAAAAGATATATGTCCAAATGTTTGTGGACACCCCTTCTAATAAATGCCCTCAGCTACTTTAAGTTGTACCCACTGCTGACACAGGTGTGCAAATGCACCACGCCCAGTGCCAGGTCTAGGCTAGAGGGCTACAAATCCTTCCAGCATTGATCTGTAAAGCAGTAGAACTGCGATGGCGCTCCATCCAGTATTTGAGTTGGGATGAGTTGGGGATGTGAGATGGAGAGGTGGTCATCCTACATCTCGACCTCACTAATGCTCTTTTCCTCATAACAGTGCTCCAAACTCTCATTGAAAACCTTCCCTGGACAGTAGAGACAGTTACTCCAACAAAAGCAGGATAAACATTTTTTAATAGCCTTAATTTCAGTAAAACTAGAATTAGGAACAAAATCAAGTCTGTGTGTGTACCATAACTGGAAGATGTGCAAAATTACAGCTGTATTTAGCTGTATTTTTACTGTCAACAAAAGGTCTGTGTATTATTACAGCTCACTGTAAGGAAGCAGTTAACAGCATCACGGCACTCTGGGGCTGCTGCATTCTGCTGTAAAAAGATGATTCACACAATGAGCAGCGGCGCGATAGCGTAAACGCACAGGCACCTCCGCACCTTCCTTGCCCTGACGCCCTGCCAAGTCAGCACAGTCACAGAGAGACATCTTCTGACGTGCCATCTGTTGTGCCAACCTCTGCCCGGCTCGGCTCCACATCACCATGACGATGAGCTCCTGCCAGGTCCTCTGACCTCTCACCCTTGACCCTGTACTGATGGATGAAGAGGTCCAAAGTGTTGTCCTGTGCGCGATGGTGGACGCTGTCTCTGGCCTGCAGCTACATAAGAGCATCGATCCCGTCCAAATGGCAACTAACATTCTACTTGCTGTGGATCAATTATGATTGCACAACACTGCACATTGATTTGGCTGCTGTCACGGAAAAGGCAAACTCGTGACGCACAAGATTAAAAATGGGGTTTTAAACAGTCGCTCGCTATCGGGTGCTCAGCGGAGAGCGGGGGGCTGGCAGACTGCTGAGCCCACTTAAATAAAACTCAGATCGCTCTCATTTTTGCTGTGGACTGCGAGGCACACTCTGGTGACAAATCCCGTCTTGATGGCTGTTTGCAGTCGGTCTGTCCCTCAGATTTATTCGCTCATTTCATTTATTCATCTAAAGGACACACTGAAGGGTCAGGCTACTGTAAATTAGTCATAACAGTGATAGAATTGTTTTTCTCTCCACTCGCACCACTCCACTCCCTCTCCCTCTCTCTCTCTCCCCCCAGAAAAAGGAGAACAGGCATAGTAATAATGAGGGTAACGGTGCTCCAGTCCTTCATATCATGCCTACTCAGCACACTTCAACCTCCCTGGGACACATACACACACTTCCACACACACACACAAACCCCCGGCACATCTGCTCCTTTTTCCCCGCAAACGTTTCTGACCGAGAGCTGTCATGCCATAACGAAGTGTTTGAGGTCACTCCTGCCAACCCAGTTCGAGGTACCCTGCGCTCTGAACTTGCAGGAAGAAGGAAGATGAGGTCTTTTCCGTGAAGGAGGACGACCACAAACCGCTGCTCTAGTCAGCAGTGCTGCTGGCTAACAGTCCCCATGCTAACGAAGCATTTGGAAGCTACCTCCGAGTGTTGACTCAGTGCTACCGCAAACAATAAAAGTTCTTCAAAAAAAAAAAAAATGCTCGGTTTTTGCAAACGTTGCCTTTCCTGGGGTCGTCTGATAAACTGCATGAACCAAGTTCAACACTACAACCGCATAGAGGCCAGTGATAGATAGATAGACACAGAAAGATAGATAGACAGACAGACAGACAGACAGATAGATAGATAGAGAGATAGACAGACACAGATAGATAGACAGACAGATAGATAGATAGATAGATAGATAGATAGATAGAGAGATAGACAGACACAGATAGATAGATAGATAGATAGATAGATAGATAGAGATAGATAGACAATAGATAGATATATAGAGAGATAGATAGACAGACAGATAGATAGATAGATAGATAGATAGATAGATAGAGAGATAGACAGACACAGATAGACAGACAGATAGATAGATAGATAGATAGATAGATAGAGAGATAGACAGACACAGATAGACAGACAGATAGATAGATAGATAGATAGATAGATAGAGATAGACAGACAGATAGATAGATATATAGAGAGATAGATAGACAGACAGATAGATAGATAGATTTAGCATGAATTATACTTCTTGACTGTAGGGGGAGCTCAGGAGTTCCCATAATGCTGCTTTTCTCACCGTTTTTCTTAGGAAAGCTTTTGTTAATCTGGTCCCTGGTGTCTAGCTTGTGTAATTCCATCGTCTACATCGTATAAGCTATTACTAAATAAAATAACAGCAGTGATTAATGTGGTGATTTCAACTTTTGTGTATGTACTGCTCAAAACATAGTCATAAGCAGAAAACGCTACGTGAAACTACGAATTGATATCCGCCTCATTTTCCATTAAACAATGGGGGAGGCCATCTTCAGTGTAGAACTTCCGGTGCTACAGCGGATCCACTGCTGTAGATTATAATCACAGTAATAATAAACATTTATAATGAGTAGTATAAGATGCTCAGTAGGAGGGTGTCACAGTAACTGGGAAGAAGTGGACATTTTGTGTGAGCAACAGCGTTACGGACACAATCAAATGTTTAAACAACCAGTAAAAGCCAGTCATGAATTATTATTACATTAAACAGACATTTAATGGAACTTTTACATTTGCAGCACTTTTTGTTTCTATGTGGTGTTTTTTTGGTTCTGAAACCGAAAGTCGAGTTTAAAAGTTGGCTTTTTTTCACTGCTCTAAAATGTGAATTTAAACCCCAGTTAAAAGCTGTTTGGTGGAGCTTAGCAAGATTATGCTTCCCTACTTGTACGTGTTTCTGCATTTTTATTTTTCCATCAAACGTGCAGTTCCTCAACCAGTAAATGCTGTTCTTTAAGCTTATTATCTTATTTGGGATAAAGTATAAAAAAGTACACCCTATAAAAAGTGGAACACTATACATGCCAGCATTCATAGCCATCTATTGAGTATTTAAGTCATAGTTGGTATCAGCATACATCTATTTATTGATCTATGTATCAACAGATTGGAACAAATTGGAAAGGAAAAAGTGGTATCAGTGCATCCCTAGTTGTTACAAAGTATTTTAGGAAAAAAAAAACACACACAGCCACCAGCAAAAGTTTTTTGTGCGTGTTTTAAAAGTTGCATAAATGGTTGTTGCCAGTTTTGTCCACTTCAGAAGCTTCAATACAGATATAAAATTACTGCAGTAAATCCTGGAGCGAGGCTCAAGTTGAGCCTGATTGTTAGTTGCTTTCAAGTACAAGCATTTACAACTGTGAAGAAAGCAATATTAAGTATTAAATGGAAATCTACTGTCTTTTACAGGAGCAATATAGGAAAGCACCCTGATTTACGAGTCTTTCATTCCTGTACATCATCATCTCTCTCTCTCTCTCTCTCTCTCTCTCTCTCTCTCTCTCTCTCTATTCACAGGGAAATAATAACCTACTGAGTCGAGCACAAGATGGAGTGATCCTCGAAGCCGAGCTGTGTATACATATGTAGGTCTCGAAGAATTTAATATAAAGACAATTTGATTATGGCGCGTTTGAGAAGGTTCATAGGAGGAAAATGGCATTACGGACGAGCAGAGAGGAGAGAAGGGGAGAGAGCATGCTGGCTTCCGAGCACGAAGGCCATTAATAATCGCTAACTTCATCTGGAGCATCTACGAGCACAAAAAAAAGCACCTTAAGACAGTTTTATGAGGGAGAGAGAAAGGGCTAAACGTGCCGAGTCAGATGGAGACGGAAGTGGCGGAACGAGACGCCGGAGGACAGAGATATCCAGGATCTCACAGGAGGGCATGAAGGGACTCTGAGGATTCGCTGGTTTGTCTGAACACAGTCACACAGTCACAATTAAGACACCTCTACATCACTGGAAAGCTCGGGATCGATGGCCACCGTGTTAGACTGATCCAGTAATTTCATCACACTCACTCTCATGACTTCTCGACTACTCTCTCTCTCGCTCTCCCTCTCTCTGTCTTACATTTCCACTCTCACTGACTCCATTTGTGAGAGTCCAGTGTTGTGCCTACGCAGGCTCGTCACTCCTCCCCGAGGAATGATGATAGAATGAGTGCCTCTACCTCTCTCGCTCTCTCTTGCTCTCTCTCTCTCTCTCTGACCGCCTGTTCCTTCCTCTAATTGGAGTTTTATTTCCCACAATCAATTCATTTCAGCTCAGTCTCAGACACATTGATCCTCTGTCACTGACACCACGCATAGGGCCTACACACACACACACATTTTGACACACATACAACACCCACCACTGAGACTTTACACCACAATATGGATACAATTACAGAATAACTGCACACTAAAAGGTGAGTTTCCTCACTGAAGTGAACTGTTAACATCTACAGAAAGTGTTCTTAATGAACGTGTGGACCATCGGAAACTTGGTCAGTTGTTTGAGAACTTGGCACCCCCCCCCCCCCCCCACACACACAAACGCCAAAAAAGTTTGGACAGCCCTGTTCAAATGACATGCTTAGCTGATTTATAGAACTGATGTATTAAACAGTAATTGTGTCTTAAAATGATCAGAGGTGTGCTGTTTAAACTGTGTACTACAGTATGCAGTCCTGTGATTGGCTTTCTGAGATAAACGAGTCTAAGGAGGCATGACCCAGGCGAGGGACGATTAGGGCTCCTCCTCTTTGATGACCTCAAAGAACATCCTGTCCAGACCAACCCGGCACTCCACAACAGACCATTAGCACACTTTCACTCTGGTGGTTGGTGTGGCGCAACAGATAACACCACTACCTGCCAGTGAACTGTCACAACATGTGGGAGGCTGGGGTTCGATTCCCGGTCTGGGTGACTGTGCTGTGCTACACCAATAAGAGTCCTTGGGCAAGACTCCTAACACTACGTTGGCCCATCTCTGTAATACAATTAATCTTGTAAGTCACTCTGGATAAGAGCGTCAGCTAAATGCCGTAAATGTAAAATTCAGACTGTTTTCAGTGAGGTTTGGTTAAAACCTTTGAGAAACAGGGCCCTCAGCAGAGTAGTTTAATGTAGAAATACGAGGCTGTCTCTCTTAGCCTCTTCCAGAATGACGCTCAGTAAGTGCTGGTCTGCAGTCTGTCCACTCAGAGATATGATGTGGGGTTAGCATAAAGAAACGCTCGGCTCCTTCTCTGCTTTGCTAAACTGATCACAGGAGGATTCCTAGCAGATCCAGCTCTTATACACTTCACCATCTGACCGTCGATGCTGTCCACACTGAATGTGTTCACTGCTGACCTGTTCACACCTGTCCACACCTGAACGTGTTCATGCCGGGGTTAAATAGTGCACTTTGAGAGAGGTGCAGGGTCACACAGATGTTTTGAGGTTTTGCACAATCCACTTCAGCCTTGACAAACTAGCCATTCGTCTGAGTTGGAGGAACTTTCAGAGATTTTTGAGGGAGGCTGAAAATCAGCGAGCACTGTTAAACGGTGCAGGCGGAAGTTTGACAGCGCTATTATTCAGAGCTGAATGTGACGACACAGTGACCGAGATAAAGGTCTATTCAGCTCTGCTAACTTGTTAGCTTTATTACACTTTCTGAAACTCATGAATCTTTGGGGCAAAGTAGAGGCGAGTGTGTTTACAGTTTGTCTTTACCTTTTCTCCTGTTTAGTCGCAGGTAGTTTGGTGTTTTATTTGATATTTTGGCATATTTGATCCCTGCATCCATTCCCTCCACTGATCAACAATGAACCCTCATTTTTACCCAGAGTTAGGAGCAGATGCTTCGGGCTAGCCGGAATACGTGGCACTATTTGGAATCACATGGGTGTGTGTATTCGAATGGCTCGTTTATTCACTATATAGACCATATTAAGCCACGTCCCACAGCTACTGAACAGTCCATTTATACATAAAGAGAACACAGCATGAAGCACTGTAGGAGTGTTCCTGAGAGGTTGAGAGGTTCTTGGAGAATAAACGGGTGGATATCTGCTACAGCAGCCCGCTTTCTTCTCCACTGCACTCTCGGTGGGTAACGACCCACAATACACAGCAGAATAGGTGAGCTGAGTATGTCTTGAAGACAAGTGTCCGGTTTTTGGTGTGGCAGGGTCTGGGGAGTGAGCCCTCTCTTTTTGTGTTACGGCTTGACCCTGGACAGGATTGTAACAGGGTCATGTGTTCTCTGTGGAAGGTGTGTAACTTATTAATACTTAGAAAATCAACAATACTTGAATATTTGACCAGGGATGTCCTAAAGTATATATTTGACTAAGTAGGACATCTCACATTACACTAAACTCCACTAAATGTAGCATTTAGCATCATAAGAATTATACTAGTCTTACGATACAGAACCCTTTCGTAAGCGGTGGCATGTTTTAGTGTCTGTGTTACTGATTACTGTAGCATCCAGTTGAATTGATGATCCTCATAATTTGGCTCCAGTTACCACAATGCAGTAGCCTCATGTTTAGTTAGCTAGGTGTATAATGGAAAACACTGTCTGAACTGATCAATTTAAACATGTTTGGACTGCTTGTGTGAAATAACCGTTTACAGTTTTGTTAAGATGTTATGAATTTCATTTTTATGCTGTTAAACCACACTTTTAATCCAGAAGTAGCACAGTGTGGTACGGTCAATAATAGAGTAATGAGTGTGATACTTTCCACAGCTGTGTCACAGATTGAAGACCTTTAAACTGCTGATCCAGTTTGTTGATTATGTCTGTGTATAGCGCTTTTGTGACCGTGGGCAAAAAAAGCAAAAGATTTGAAGTGGATTTGGTTTGATAAACACTTGATCCATTAGAACATGCCTGGTTTGATCCTGATACCTTAGAATGGATTGGGACATCACCATCACTAGTACGAATAGACAATTTTCAGTATTTTTTAAGGAATACATGCACTTAAGCTTAAATATTACATAGTAAAATCCCAATTAACTAAATTGTAATTGAATTAAATTCAATGTATATCTGTTCCTGCATTAAGACTGCATTAATCAGTTGAATGTAGTATCTTATTATAATGTTAACTGTAAATAAATCATAATATAAATGAATATACTTTTAGTTTTGCCAAAAAACAGTTAGATTTGGCAACACAATGACGACTAAGAGACATCATTAAGTCTTCAGAGGAGCCTCAAGTTCTGCTCTCGTCTGTGCTTAGCTCTGCTGACCAGGTCGGCCAACTGTAGTGAGTGTAGAATACAGCTGCGTAGAAGTGAATACTGAACACAAAGTAGATAAGTAGACCAGCTCTGTTACAGCAACCAGCAGTGCTCTCACACTCTCGGCTGAGTTTGATAGGCACAGATTTTAAAGCTCACAACTACACAGTGAAAATGAGAAAGGCTAGCGCACTGTTAGTCTTGGCTCCTGTTTAGCTTGTAAATCAAGCTAGATAAACAGAACCACATTCATTCAGCCTTATAAACTGTTGCTTTATACAAATGCAGTTGCTTTAGATTTTATAATCAATTTATTTAAGAATTGTAGTTTACTGACCGAATTCTGTATGAATTAGTAGTACTAATTTGTTTTAACCAATTAGTATGCCAACATTTTGTGTACTAACCTGCCAAGCTCGCATTATTCATGTTTTTATATAGTCTATACCTCATAGTATTAGTGTGTAGTACACAATTGGGACACAGCCCAGTCTTGTTATTTACCTTTTACTCTCTCGTCTGAGAACTGAGTGTGTGTTTGCTCCACTCTCTGACACAGCACTGAGAGTGCACTGCTCAGTTTGTGAGAGGTCCGTCATTGGTTTGCTGTTGGGGATCAGTTGGCGCGTCCAGGTCTGAAGCACACCGAAACATCAGCTGTGTCTGACTAGCTAGTTAGCTTACTCACCCTAACTTCTGCAGGATTTTATTTTTTACTTTTTTTTTCAAACTTATAATAAGGGGTCATTAAAATGTGTGAAAAAATGAGGTAATTGTGTCTTTTTTTTTTGAGTCTTACAGCCAGTGTGTGAGCTGGCTGTTTTTTTAATGGTTTGCAAGTTAGTAGCTACTAATGAAAACTGTGCAAATACCTTTTCCCAACTCATCACACATTTGCCTGAAACCATCTGGGATGTTAAACTCTCACGCTTTCTGTTAAACGCTTTCTGATTTGGTTAACATTGGTCCTGTGTGAACCCAGTGTGCATGTACAAAGTAGACCGTATTATTCGTTTCTGATATCTACATGGACATTGGCTGCGTAAATTAATTGGTCCTAACATTGGCTACAGCTTGCATCAGCTTTACCCTCACCACCCACAAGATAAGGGCTGTGTCCAGACACAGCAAAAGTTACTGCTTCTTCCTTCCTTCTGATCCAGCTCCTGTCCTCAGTAACCCGGAGAAGACTGGAGAAGCTGCTTAAAACACCTGCCCAAGCAGCTTTGAGGATCCATGAGTTTATAACATACAGAAACACCAATTTTGTGAGTGACATCACTGCGCACGTGGCACGAGAGGATGGACAGCATGACTGAGGCCAGCAGTTCTTTTTCTCTTGTATTTATGTAAACTCAGTGTTTAATGAAATTTCAACTGTAGAATAAAACAATACAAGTTAAAATGTGGACACCTCTGCTAATGAATGCATTCAGATACTTTACGTAGCACTCGTTGCTGACACAGATGTGCAAATGCACACACACACACACAGAGGTTGTCTGGTTGCTGTAGAGAAATATTGCTCTCTTGAGCAGACAAACATGAACCTATTGGCACCATGCCTAATGCCAGGCACAGGCTAGAGGGGTATAAAGCCCCCAGCATTGAGAATTTCCCCACTGCGGGACTAATAAAGGATTATCTTATCTTATCTTATTCAGTTGTGGAGCAGTGGAACTGTGTTCTCTAGAATGATGGACTGTGCTTCATCCGGTACTTTCGGGATGAGTTGGAGAGTTGGGGACGAGGTTTGGCAGTGATCATCCAACATACTGACCTCACTAACGCTCTTGTCACTAAATGCAATCAAATCTTCACAGCAATGCAGCAGAGACAGTTACTCCAACAAAAGCAGGATAAACTATTTTTAATACTCTTGATTTCAAAAGAAAGAGTATGTCCCAATACTTTTGTCCATATAGAATCTATAAAAAGAATGACATCAGGACAATCAGGATGTCTGATATGACCATGATTTCCATGATTTTCCAACACATCTACGTCCATTTTTGGATCAGGGGTCATAACATGTACATGGTGCTGTGCTGTGGAAGAACCAATCCCGGTTTCCTATAGAATAGAATATTGTAATAGAGAAGTGAAGTGTAAGGAGCCTTTATGCTGGTAAAGAACCTTAGCATCAAGTGAAGGTCACTTCTATTCTTCTTTATGGAGCCATACCTGGTTCTCCTACAGCATTCCTCAAAGAACCATTTAAAGAACCTTCATTATAAAGAGTGCACCGTGTACACAGTGTGTTTACAACCCCCGATCCAATTGACAAAAAAGCACATAGATGTGTTGCATAGCCAAAAAACTAAAGGTTGTATTAGACATAATTTATTTCTGATATAAACTAAATGGACAAAAGTATTGGGACACCTGTTCATTCACTGTTTCTTCTTGTGTTGAGGTAACTGTCTCTACTGTCCAGGGAAGGATTTCTACTAGATGATGGAGCATTGCTGTGATTGAATTCAGCAACAAAAGCGTTGTGAGGTCGGTATATTTGTTGATCACCACCTCACCTCATCCCCTCACCCCCAACTCATCTATTCTGCACTTTATGTTCTGTAACAGTTGTTTTTTTTAAGCACCTTTTAACACCAACAGCCATTTTCCAGCAACAACTTTTTTAGAGCTGACCCCAGTAGCTACTGGTTGTGAGGATTTCCTCTGCAAAGTGAACTAAAGCCAGGAACAGAGAAAGAGAGAGAGAGAGACAGAGAGAGAGAGAGAGAGAGAGAAAGAGAGAGAGAGAGAGAGAGAGAGGTTAAAATTCATTTTCATTAATTTGAGACTGAAAGCGAAATGCAGTGAGTCAGGCGTACCTCCTGAATCGTACAGGATTATATCAACAGCTGGGAGAAGAGAAGAGAAAATGGATGTCGCTTGAGCGTAGTCATTGTTTTCAATCAGAGGAGTTCTACAACATCTGTATCCCATTCGCTTCTATTAAGTCACAGAGACTGTACGAGACCCTTCTATTTTTCTTTTTTTTTGACAATTATTACAAAAAGAAACTTTTCCCCTTTTCCTGTGAAACTGAGTGTCTGGAACTGACATTTAATTATGAGAAGCGAAATACGGCCCAGAGGGAAAGAGATAAACCACTGGAGGACGGAGAGAGAGGGAGAGAGAGAGAGAGAGAGAGTGGGAGAGAGAGATGATTTTGTGGCTGGATTATCATGAAAATGGAAGCGACAGAGTCAGGAAGTATCAGAGAAGAGAGAAATGGAACTGAGACTGATAACACTGCGAGAAAGAGGGGATGGAGAACAGGAGAGAGAGAGAGAGAGAGAGAGAGAGAGAGAGAGAGAGAGAGAGAGAGAGAGAGTCAGAGAGAGTCGCATAAGAAAGATGCAAAGGAAAGACAGGGATTTACAGTAAAAATGGTGGGACTTTCTTTACAGAATGAAAAAAAGAAAAGCCAGTAAAGTGAAAGACTGACTCAAGTGCCGCAGCAGATGAAGTGCAGCTCCTTAATTGTTGCAGTCATGCCATCTTCATCCTTTTTTTCATTGCAAAAAAAATAAAACATAAAAAAATAAAAAAAGAGGAGAGGAAAAGGGCATTTGTTAAATGAGGGGGTGCGCTGAATGAGAAAAATGCGCACTGCCATTTCTCATTATTGGTTCTGAAAGGAAAGAGTCTCATTAAAATGAGCCTGTTGTTGTGGCTCTTGTCATAACACGAGGCTAAAGAGACAAACAGCCCCAAACGCTCTAATGATGCCAGCAGTCAAACAGCAGCGCACTCACAGGATTTATGACAAAATTCACGCTTTCTCGCTGCGTTTTTACACACTAACAAATCCATCTACCCATGCCTCGCAATCCCATAAACCACTGCTTTTGTACAACGTTACTGAAATGTAAGCACAGGCTGGAATTAGCCAATTAATTACTGCACAGTAATACACATTAATCAGCTTTAGGGGATATCACAGTGTTCTAAAGACATAAAGTATCCTTGTATCCTGATATCACTATTTTCGCTGCCATGCAAAATCATTGAATGTCCATTTTTGGGTGATATTCTGAGCAATATCACCTCAAATCAATATCACGATTAGTTAAACATTTTATCCCGATTACAATTAACGAACACAAGCTGCTCAAGTTGCTCGGTTTTCTATGCAAAGAACGTCAAGCTTGGACGAGTGTTCTTGGTAATACTGTCTTGGCGAGTACAATCTCCCGAGTACGGCGGGACACTGGTCGGTAATTTTGCAATAGGAACAGCAGCGTGGCGTGTAATGAATTCTGGGATATATTAACAAGAACACATCCGGGCGTTTGGACTGTACTTGGCTGGATATATATGGAGCAGTGCTTGGCAGTGCTTGAGCTGATGACGTCCACAGGAACACAAGTACAGACAGGAACGCAGACTAAGAAATGGCCTAAGACTGGATGGGGCAGAGTCACGTGACTACACATGGGGTAGTGTGCTTTTATGGGGACAGTACATGAACACAGTAAAATTTTCCAAAAAAGTATTGTATATGTATTGTAGCAGAATTTAATAAAAATAATAATAATCAGCAGAATAATCAACATGGGCAAGATAACAGTGATTAGAGGTTTTGAATGTTGGTTTTTATTAATTTCTGATTACTTGCCCAGCCCTACTTTTTAACATAATGCGAATCTGGCAGCTGTTTGCATTGTGTCCAAATTATTAACCAAAAGAAATGCTCCAAAATGACTTGGAATTAGGGCTGAGCAGCATCCATTGTTCATACTGTCACACCGTCTCAAAATATTACTGCGGTATACGGCATTACCGAGGACGGGGAGTAGCGTAAAGCTCATCCTGCGTTATTTTAAAACCAAAAAAAGATCAAACACAGACAAAGTTCAGGAACAAGTGAACGCTGTACACACTTTAACCCGACCTTTTAATACATGTTAAACCGTCAGTCTGACAATTACAAGTGTTAAACTGCTCTGCAGAGATCAGGAGGGAGACGCTGGTTAGAATTATCTCAGTTAGCAGGATAACGGTCGCTCATCACAGAACACATTCAAGTGTGGCTGACTGAAAGCCCACTTATAAACGCTTAGACGAGAGAGGCTCAGATGGGGGGACTGCTGTAGAAAGGACAGAATTAATTCAGCTGTGGTGTTGGTTCTGTAGCCCACTCGCTAAGCTAGCCTTTGTTTATCAGACAGCTCAGTGCAGCTGCTGTTGACTAACTGACAGGAGTGTTGATAAAAACTCGTGCCTGAGAGAGCGAAGTTGAGCAATTTGGTGTCGGAAATAACAGAAAGGCGTAATGAGACAGGTTCTGCCGCCTCACAAATCACTACTACCGTCACAGCGCCCAGTGCTACTTGTAATACAATTGTTTTACATTGACTTCCATTGTAGGCCATAATGTTTTTTTTCCTTCTTCTGTAAAGTTGCCATTTTAAAAAAACATGACAGCAATATATTTTGGAACTGGTGTTACACTACTGTAAACTACATGCATTGTACTATTGAATCTATATGCCATTTATAATGCATATTAATAGGGTCTTTGTCCCCCTTTTGCTGCTTTAACAGCCTCTTATCTTTTGGTAAGGCTTTACACAAAAAATTGGAACCCTGTTGCAAGGTTTTGATCGAATTCAGCCACCAGAGCATCAGCAAGGTCAGGTACTGATGTTTGATCGTTAGTTGTGGATCACAAATGCCACTCCAGCGGTACTAGATGAAGCTCCATCATGTCAGAGAATGCAATTCTACTGCTCCACTGCTCCCAGTGCTGAGGGCATATATACCCCTCTAGCCAACACTTGGCATTGGACACAGTGACCTCATGAGCAGCTACTCCAGGCTGGCCAATACTACTGGCAATGCTTTCTATGGAGATTACACAAGCTGTGTGTACAACTAGACAGTATAAGTAATTCACTAATTAGAAGGCGTGTCTGGATACTTTTGGACACAGAGCTTACATGATTTATTGGAGGCTTAAAATTGCTTTGAAATAAATGCCTGCCTCATACAAAGGCTAAGGTATTGGGAGATCAGAGGGTCACTCCCTGGTGATACCACAGTCATCCATGGCCAGGAGTCCCAGAAAGCACAACTGGCCTGCTCTCTCGAGTATGATATAGCTCTCCCTCTCCCCCCATCACTCAGCGTGATGCTAGCCACTGCAGGCATCTGTTAGCTATTGTAACAAAACTGGTAGATCATGTGAGTTGTAGATGGACATGCTGTCCTTCACCCTTCATATGTATATATAAGGAGCCTTAACTATGTATTCATCCACCATCCACCTTCTTATATGCTTCTTGCTGGTCAGGGTGCCTGTGAGCATAAAAACCCTAGTGGGAGCCAGTCCATTACAGGGTACCACACACACACACACAACCATTCACTCACACACTTATACCTAGGGGCAATTTAACAAGGCTAATTTACTTACCATGTGTGTTTTTGGGAGGCGAAAGGAAATCAGACAACCCAAAAGAAACATGGGGAAAACACACCAAACTCCATACAGACAGCAACCGGAACGAGGATCAAATCCACAACCCCAGGAACCTGGAGCAGTGCAACCCATGTTCTACCCACGGCACCACAGAGCCACCCGAGCCTTAACTACTGGGCACCAATTGGAAATGGCCTAAATTGGGGAGAAGCTGGGGAAATTATGCTATTGCTTAAAGTCGCCATTGTGAAAAATCATTGATTAATTCTGTGATATTGTTGGACTGTGTGATCATACCATGAACATGTAAAACCATAACACTCCTACCATGTTTGGTCGACTTACAGATTTGAATATCAAATTTTACTGAAATGCCCAACCCCCCAAAATACAGAAAATGGAAAATACTGTTGAAAATCCAGTGATGTTCACGCCACACACTCACATACATGTAGATACAGAATATAGCTACAAGTGTGCTGTTTAATTTAAATTTAATGTATTCTACACCAAACACACACACACACACACACACAAAACACCTACATGGGATAGCCTTGGATGGCTTTAGTTCACTTACGTCTACAATGGTTGTGCATGTGGGTGTGTGTGTTGGCAGTGTGACAGCAGCTGGAGTGAGAAAGGTCCTTTCTGAAAGACCACCAATTCTCCCTCCAGCCCACTGGTCTGTCTGACCTACACCTGTCCCACCTGTCCGGAGACGACCCTGCTCACTCCATCACACCACACAGGATGTCAGAGACCAGAGAGCCTAGCTCAATTATGTCTACAATAGGTGTGTGTGTGTGTGTGTGTGTGTGTGTATGTGTGTGTGTGTGTTATGTGTAAAGGCATCACAGACGGTCAGAGAGAGAGTTTGGCATCTCCAGACACTGTGACTTTCACCCCTCTGGCCAAGGTCCACTATTTACAGATATGGCACAGTGCTGAGAAAAAATGCTGCACAGCTAAAACAGTGTTATCACAAAGAAAAGGTCTGACCACAGAGTTATGAGGCCAAACGTGTTACACTTGTGAAGCTTAGTGACTGATACCCAACAGGACTACACTGTATTCTGGAATCCATGCCCACACCTGCACCACGAGTACATCTTTGTTCTTGGCAGATAAAAGTTCAGTGGCTATACTTGGAATTAAACATGGATTTAATATTGATCCAATAACTGTGCCTTTGCTTCTAAAGTCTACCACTGTCACAACGGCTGCATCCCTGTGAGTGTGAGTTTGGTGGGTTAGTACACAATATATTAATGTACTAACCCGATTTCTACTAGGAAGTGCTAGTTCTCCAAGTTCTCTTCACTAACCCTAGTGCACTTGTTTCATCAGTCATTGGTCTGATCTAGTTCTGAGTATGGATCTTGGATAGTTTAGTATTTGTCTATCCTAAATACTTTATACTTAAAGACTCGTAATAAGCACACAATTGGGTTCTACACATGAATAGCATGAGGTATATACTAATGTTATTAGTAAGATTGGCAGGGTAGTACACATAATATTAATGCAGTAACCTATTTTCTACTAACAGGAAGTTCTAAAGAGTGGTTATCCTGCTGTTGGTGACGCTGCACTTGAATCATTAGCCATTTTTAAAAAAAATATTTATTAGGCAATTGGAACACACCCAATGTCTCCCCCTCAGTAGAGGCACAGGCTGCGTCCTAAGTGTGTTCCACACACCAATATTATAAGGTACATATGTATATATGTATGCATTTGGGACGCACCCTCTTCTTAGACTCTCCCATTGGAGTAACGTCCATATTTTTTTTAAAATTCTAGGCTTTTTCCATTTAGATTAGAAAAAAACAAACTTAAGTGTGGAGAGTGATAACCACAACCAACCAATTTCACAAGCACAAGTCCAGCATCATGCCATGCTAAGCTTAGCTCAAGCTGGTTGGCGTCTGACAATGGCGAGCACAAATGCCACACAAGAGCAGGAAGAGCTGGAAGACCTGGCTGCTTCTTCCAAATTAGCACGGGCATTTTATTTGGGAGGGTTAACGTAAACACTCCTAATGCACTTTTTTATTATTCTATGTATTTTGCACACTGCAGTACTATGATGTGTGGCCATTTGATCTACTGCCTTTTCTTTTTTATCAGCCCTACATATAAATATAATGCAAGAGTGTGTGTTCACCGTTTAGGTTTTACTGCCAAATATATTTCAGGCAGTGCGAGCTTGCGCTTCTCTATAAACCATGACTTCTGTGTACTGTTGCACCCCTACTGCAGTTCTGAGGGGTGGGCCTCTTGTTTGGAATCCCTGTTGCTCATCCTCGTTCTTGTCTTTTGGTTCTTTGATCATGGATTTGCCAGCATTGCTGTTACCTGCCTGTCGTCTGACTGCCCCCTGCCTGTTTGGATGATGAGTCCTGGACTGCCCCTTATCAAGCCACTCCACACATGCAGCCTGTCTCACCCTCAATATAACAACCATTGTTACAGATTCCCAAATTACAAGCTAAATCAGAGATTCACTGAACTGTTGATCTGCACACTTCAGGCTGAGCGATCTCATTTAATGTTTAAAACTGATTCATAAACACAAAAACAGCTTTTATAGATACACGGCTAAAAGAGGCTCCCAGTTCATGAGAGACTGATACTGACCATTTCATATGCTGCTTCCCGCACACCACTGCACATTTAGCATGCATGTATTTTTTATATTTGTCTTATTGAGGCGCACTGCAGCAGAATTTTCTCATTTAAAAACATTATAAAATGTGTCAAAAAATGCAAGCCTAATAAGTTTTATCTTTGTAGTGTTGTGGACTGTGTGAGTCACAATCCATATGAATTAGCTTCACATTATTTGTGATGGCTTTCCACCAGTCCCTTTTCAGAGTTCAGTCACTCAGATGTAAACAGCAGCAAAATCAAGCAGTTAGGGCCTGATGTATGGAGCCTTTTAAATGGGTTTCAGGTTCAAATCAGGACCCAAATGTTATGTATAAAATTAGTCCATGAGCCTAAAGATGCAGTTTAGGGACCAGATTCACAGAGAAAGTAATACTGTGCTTCTCTCCTTTGTGAAAAATAAGTTGTAAATGTAACAATGTAACACAAACTGTTATTGCTTTGGGACTTACTGTTAGATGTTCAATGGACTTAAGGAGCCCTGACCTTCAAACTGTATGTTTGACAGTCTTCTGTGTGTTAGGAAGTAGTGATTTTATTTTTTCATTTGGAGTGCATTTATTCAGTATTTTAAGATGTTAAGACGTATAAATAGTAAGTATTTGGCTTTGTTTGGGGTGAAAAATGCCCAGATGCAGCTTTACATGCCCATTTACAACCCTTACATTTTGGCCTTGGTGTGTGATGCGTGATAAGACTGATAAATGTAATGCAGACCCAAATTTCACTAGCGAGTTCTACTCAGACACCTTAAGCAGTAAGCCGTTACTGTCAGTTAACAATGTGCCATGCTAAGCTTAGCACATGCTGATTGGCGTCTGACTATGGCAAATGCAAATGGCACACACAAGCTACAAAACCTCAAAAAAATCATTGCAGATCTTATCCTTTGTCTGTGGGATGGTTTGGCTCAAG
Organism: Salminus brasiliensis; assembly: GCF_030463535.1. Lineage (NCBI taxonomy): Eukaryota > Metazoa > Chordata > Actinopteri > Characiformes > Bryconidae > Salminus > Salminus brasiliensis. The sequence continues at coordinate 34,919,106 of NC_132884.1, forward strand.
ATTTAAATGTTTAAATATAGCTTTGGTGGAAAACATTAAAACACTCCTCCTAGTAAGTTTAATGTCTAAATGGAAGGTATGTTATTTTGGTTGGGGTAAAAACACCCCATTACACACAACCATTTACAATCTGATCATTTGGCAAACAAACTGATTCAAACTAATTTGATGAGTTTACAGCAAGGCACTGCGAGGGCTCATACAGAAGCCACACAGCATGGGCTCTAAGTGGCTCAGCAGTGTAATGCACTGCCACTATGGCCTTGGGGTTGCAAGTTCATATCCTGAGCTGTGACGCTTTGCTCTCTGGGTGGGTAGGTAGTGCTTTCTCCCCTCATGACTCTTCAAACAATGTTGGCTGGCACAGGTGTCTGGTGCCATTGGGCTAGGAACCCAATGCTTTCCCCGAGCATGTCTGCTGCATCAGTGGCAGTTGGAAAAGGGACGAGGCTGGCTTGTGTTTGACATGTGTTAAGTCCTTACCCTCCTTGTGTCGGGAGCATTGCTAGTGCTAGGGGGAAATTCGAACGGGTGGGTTAATTGGTAGCACCAAATTGGCAATATATAGCCGTGCAACTATAGTTAGCTTTTAGCTTAGCACTTATCCAGAGTGATGATGTTACACAATTAGGAGATTGTAGTGTTAGGAGCCTTGCCCAAGGACTACTGGTGTAATGTGGTGTGCTTGTCCAGATTTAGTCTAACACAGGGAGGCAGAGGGAGGGCAGTGTTGTTACCCACTACACCAACCTCTAATCATGAGGCCTGGTTTGCTTCCCAACCTGTTTTCCAATATTCCGAGTCTGGCAGTGATGGGCTGCTCTCCAGTGTCACTGATGCACAGTCTTGGGGAAAGTTTGTCTCAGTAAACTGACTACAAGTATGAATGGCACCATGTTCTCCTGAAAGCCCTATCGCTGTTTTAGGGCTAGCAGGGCTTTTGCTGGTGGGCTGAGTATATGTAAATCTTGTTGCGTAAATAAAATGAGTCATGTACCGAACTCTCATTATTCAACTACACTAAAGTAAATACTGTGTTCCATTCTGGGGTTCATTTAATACAATTCTGAACTGAAAGGCTCTTTCTGTGCTAAAAAAACAGCCAAACAGAATGTCTCAATAAATCAATCGTGGCAGACAAAGCCAAGTTGCCAAGCCTGTTCCAAACAAGTTGTAGATGACGGTGTTTCAATTCTGTTACCTCAGAAGTGTGGCTTTGTGTTAATATATTACCTTTATGATCTAAGATCAATGTTACTGGTTAGAATAAAGGTTTGAGCTGAGGCAGCTGGTTATTCTGTATGTAAGCATAAAAGGCAGCCTCTAACAGCACTAAAAGCCTATGAACTTCACAACAGGAGAGAGCTAATTTTATGCATTATTGTCATGTAACTGTTAAACCACTGACGTGTGCAAAAACACAAAAGGCATGTGTTCATGTACTGGAGGCTGGAGACGTAGGCCACTTTCATACACATACACACTTTGTGCGGCTGCTTCTCTGAAGTACCTTGTTTATATATATATATATATATCATGCTTGTTTGGTATGAAATAAATGTGCACAGACTTTCATTGAGGTCAACTTAGAGTATACCGTTTTTGAAAAATTGACTAAAGTAACTCATTATTGTATATATATATATATATATATATATATATACAATAATGAGTTACTTTAGTCAATTTTTCAAAAACGGTATACTCTAAGTTGACCTCAATGAAAGTCTGTGCACATTTATTTCATACCAAACAAGCAAAAGCATGAGATTATTCAACCAAAATGTCACCATTGTCCTTGCAAGTCTTGTGTCATTTGTTTCGTGCTCTGCAGCAGAAGGACTTTTCTGGACAGAACAGAGCAAACTTGACCAAAAGTAGGAAGGAGTTCTTTCCCCACAGCGTTATGTGTTATTGAAAACTCTATCAATATTCTGAATGGCAAAGATTTCTTTGGGAAAGAATACATAGTGAAAATCCAATAGCTCCTCATTAAAGCACCGTGCTGTAGTGTAGGATGGAAATATCAAGGCATATCGACTCACGGCCAATAACTGTAAAGGTTTTGGGAAGAGCAGAGAACACCTCGACCTCCAGAGCAATCAAGAGAGATTGTCCAAATGCTAAACACAGAAACATGACACACACATCACCAAGAGGTCACCGGCAGAGGAGAAATCATTAAAGGCTGAGAAGAAGAACGCGATCATTTTCAGAGCATTCATTTGAACAACTGATACGAGTTAATGCAACGCAGCCCAGCACAGCCCAGCACAGCGCTGCCTGACTGCCTATGTTTAATACTGTTGTACTGTTAATAAACTGTACTGGTGTGTTAACTGGTGTTCTTCTGTGAAGAGAGAAAAAAAAATGGACGAGTACATTTTAGATGTCTCAGCTATTAATGTTCATCCCAACAGTGAGATGCAGGCATGTATACAAATCATCATTTATCATCAAAATCAGCATCTGATAGCAGCCCAACACTAATCTGAACTGTTCTGGTAAGAAGAGAGTTGGGAATATGGGTCACATACATACAAGCCACTATCATGTCAGTGGAGTCACTGCAGTGCAGAGAATGACCCACCACCCAAACTATACCTGCTCTGTGGTGGTCCTGTGGGGTCCTGGCCATTGAAGAACAGGGTGAAAGGAGGCTAGGCTAACAAAGTATGCAGGGAAATGAGACGATGGGCTACAGTCTGTTATTATAGTACTACAAAGTACTACAAAGTATGGTGGAGCTGATATAATGGGTAAAGTTCATTTAAACCAGGTGTGATCATAATATGTGTACACTATATATAGTTTAGGCATCTAAAAAAATCAATTAAATTTTTTTTTGTTTTTTACCATCCCTTACAGTCAGTAACCAAACCTGTGTCACTATGTTCTGTGTCACGCAGTCACTATGGCCAGAGGATCACTAGTTTGAATCCGGCAGCCAGGGCCTGGAGAGAGCACGATTGGCCTTGCTTTCTCCAGGATGGGTAGATGACACCTTCTCCCCATATCACTCCAGTGCAAATCTGGCCAGCACTGGCGAGCAGGGTACGTTGGTGGCCCAGTGATGTTGCACCGGCGGCAGTCTGATAAAAGAGGTGATGGCTGGCTACGCACATGTCGGAGGAGGTGATGTGTGTCGGCCTTCACCATCCCAGTGTCGGGAGCATTGCATGTGATAGGGGGGGGATATATATGGGTTGGGTAATTGGTGATCCAAATTTGGTAAAAAGAGAAAAACAGGACTGTTCATGTTTATTACTGTTATACTGCTGGGAAACCACACTGGCATGTTAACTGGTGTTCTTTTAAAATACAACAAGCAGACGGAAGAGTAGATGTATTAAGTTTTAGATGTATGACTTTCACATTTCAGCTATTAATGTTCATCCCAACAATGAGCTGTAAATGAGGCATGTAGCCATAAATCATCATTTAATCATCAGCGTCTGATGGCAGCCCAACACTAATCTGAACTGCTCTGGTAAGAAGAGAGTTGTAGTTTCTTTTCTGTGGCAGTGCAGCTTTTTGCAAAATTCCATTGTTTATCAATTGCTAATTATGTTTAGGAAGATGACAAATGAAACATGTTTCCACAAGAAAGAACCGTAAAACTTTGCGAGAAGTAAAATGAGAAAGAAAAACTCAAATATTCTTGGTCACTATTCAAAGTTAAGCAAATCTGTGACACTGACGATGTGAAGGGCTTTAAACAAAAAGGCCAGATGAGTGTTAAATCTGATCTCATGTTCTAAAGACTCTCAGCAGGATCCGATCTGCTCATCAGGGTCTTTGTCTTAACGTGTCAAGACCATGCAGCTTGAGTACATGCTGTCATTACAGCAAAAGAGGAACACACCACCAAATACTACTGAATTCAGTATTTAAATTTAAAAAACAGAGATTTAACTTTGAACCATGTTCAACTTAATTGTTTTGTAGATAATATGATTTGTCCTGTAAATCTCTGAATTAATTTAGAAAGTACTAGGGGTCTCAGACTTTGTACCCCCCTGTGTGTCTATACAGTAGATATACAGCATATAGTATTCTTCCAGTGTACTGTGAAAAAGTTTTATCAAAATAATATTTGGACAGCCAAGAGTTTATCTTGCCCAAGGACTCTTATTAGTTCAGCACAGTATAGTCACTCAGACAGGGAATCAAACCCCAGTCTCCCACATGGGGTGGTAGCTCTACGGCAGGTAGTGGTGTTATCTGTTGAGGCAAAGCAACCACTGTACTCGTCTCACTGTGGTCTTCTCGCTGTGGTCTTCTCACTGTGGTCTTCTCACTGTGGTCTTCTCACTGTGGTCTTCTCACTGTGGCCTTCTTACTGTGGTCTTCTCACTGTGGTCTTCTCACTGTGGTCTTCTCACCGTGGCCTTTTGACTGTGGTCTTCTCACCGTGGCCTTCTTACTGTGCTCTTCTCACTGTGCTCTTCACACTGTGGCCTTCTCACCGTGGCCTTCTTACTGTGCTCTTCTCACTGTGCTCTTCTCACTGTGGTCTTCTCACTGTGGTCTTCTCACTGTGGTCTTCTCACCGTGGCTTTCTTACTGTGGTCTTCTCACTGTGGTCTTCTCACTGTGGCCTTCTCACTGTGGTCTTCTCACTGTGGTCTTCTCACCGTGGCTTTCTTACTGTGGTCTTCTCACTGTGGTCTTCTCACTGTGGCCTTCTCACTGTGGCCTTCTCACTGTGGTTTTAGAATTTCTGTTTCTATCGATGTTTGTTTAATCTAAGCTTAGGTAAAATGATTGGTGTTGGAGTTTTATCACTGCCATCCAGCAATTCTGGAATTTATTCACATTAATATTATTATTACTGAGAAAAAAAAATCCTCGAAAGTAATATGTATTTCATGACCCGAACCAGTCAAAACATTGTCTACACAAAAAAAAAAAAAAAGATCTAACAGTGTAATTCTTTCTGTAAGTAGCTTTGCAGTCAGCGTTCCCAGCTAAACTGCAATTAGGCCATTGGACAGGTGCTTAAATCTAATCAGTAAAGTGGAGGAATAAGATAATCGAGTCTGGATTAATGTAATCCAGGATCATTTTCATTTCCTGTCCAATGCTTGGAGAGTCCATAAAGCGATCTACTGCAACATGATTCCAGCATTTTCCCTTTTGAGCATCATAAATGTCTTTGTATAGGCAAAAAAGGGTTGGATCTGAGACCATTAAGAGAATGATACAATCAAACCTTCTACGACTAGAAGCTGAGCATGATTTTGACCAATTAAGGTCTACAGGATAAAGCCCTTTTATTATTATTTTTTTTTACAGCATAAAACCAAACTATAGATCTGATCTTAGGGCTGCATTTAACCCATAAACTGCTAATGTCTATATTTACAGTTACTGAATTACAAGTGTTAAGATGAAACCGCATAATAACCCACCAGGTTAAGGGGATAAATTCACATTGTTAAAAAGAAAGCTTTTGCTAAATGAGGCTTCTGACAAACAAATAAAAATATAATTAGATGGACAGGTTAATCTTTTATACTTCTAAACATTTCGACCGACCCATAAACATATTTTATAAATGATTTTGATTATCACATCATCGAGAAGCACTAATTCTAGGCTGAGGCAACCATCATGGTTTATGAAGTAGTATGGTCAGAACCGGACTAAAACTGGAGAACAGTGTTTCCTCTATATATCTTTTGGATGGTTGGACCAGGCTAACAATGTTACAGAATCAGCAATCAGCAGAAACAGTGGTGTCATTGATTCTACAGCTCCTACCACTGTACTGTTCCTGTTCCTATTACAAATGTGCTTATCCTACGTCATACACCCTGGTTTCTACTGTGGACATGTCCAGAAATAGGCAAATGCATAAACTATTAGAACATCCCAACCACTATCCAATCTACATGAACACTTTGTAATAACACAAGCTGATATCATTTTAGATTTTATTAGGGATGCCCCGATCCAATCCACTGGTTTGGGATTGGGGCCAATCCAGGCATATTTTAATGGCTCAGGTATCCACTATTTTCCTTTAACAGACATTATTTTGCCATTAACAGACATTATTGCCCAGCCTGCAGCATTGAAAAGCATTCTCAGAAGGTAATTAAAAGAGCTGAGAGTCTGCAGTGTGGGGCTATTTTACAACTTTTGAACCGTTATAAAACTCTCAATGAAATGCTCTGTTTTACCAGCGGGAGAACCGCTCTCCTTTCCCTGCCTATTCAGTGCCAAATGGAGGCTAACTCTAATGCTAATCACACACACACACGCTATAGATCAAATCACAGCACATTTACCCACTATAAAACAGTTATTACACACCAGTAGACCAACAACAACAGATATCAGTCCAGAGTGTGTACCACTACAGACACACACACACACACACACATGAAGTGTTTAGACTGCAGTGTTTAAAGGAGCTGGGAGCTGATAGGTCAGGGAAGAGAGCCAGTCTGGATTATTAGAAGATATTAAACACATTTTAGGAAAAGTCTCTACTAAACTAAATCAGTGAGTCCAGAATGTCTCATTAAAGGAATGACTAAAAATAAAGGGACTTTACTGAAGGTACTAATTTGCAGCTGATCTGATCTAAACTGTGTGGCTCGATTATTTATACAAACACAAAGATCAGATTGGATCGGATTGGGTTCGGCTGATACTCAGTATTAACAGATTCAGATTGGATCAGGGCCCAAAATAACCTGATTGGGACGTCCCTAGATTATCTAGGTAATACTAGGTAAAGTACCTAGTATGTTTAAGGATGAGGTTTATATACAACAACTATGAAGGTGTTTTCATCAGCCTGTGTTAGTGTGGTGTAGTTAAAACCAAGTGGAGCCTCATACTGACTTTCATAGTTGTCTAATGCAGAGGTGTCAAACATGCACCTGAATAAACTCAGAATCCATGTCCTCAACTGCGATGCCCTGCCACTTTCTCACCCGAGGTCAGAACGCTGTAGGTATGAACAGAAACACAGAGGCAGAACCAATCGAAATCTTCATTTTAGCTGAGCGGCGGCAAATTTCTCAAACAGTATTTGGCTGCTGTCCAATAAAAACCATGTATCTCCATTTTTGTCCGTTTTCAATTTTCTCCATGGTTTGAACCCTGTAGCTGCTTTGTACACTACGTGAATAATTCTGGATCAATGGACCAATAGAAATGCTCTAAATGACTTGGAATAAACTCTTATATTAGATTGACTTCCATTTAAAATTAAGAGCATTTTTGCCTTCACCATTTTGAAGGTTTTTCATTGGACATCAACAATATCCTATATACCCTTGTGTTCAGAGAACTGCTGCAGTACATACATGGACTAATATTCATGCACTTGCTCACTGCTGATGTTCTGTTTATGGACTCCACTCAGGTAGCCCTCTGCTAGGCTTTGTTAACTAATACCTCCAATCAAAAACCAACTCCTATCTCTATCAGTGAGAAATACTGTTACCTCACAAATGTAGAACTGTTTTGAGAAAGTTTTGGCCTAGGTATCTTTGGTCAGTAGGAGAAATATGTCATTTTTCAGGCAGTCAGCTCTGTAATTCATCATTAAAAGTTAGGAATTCAATGTCTTTAATTATCAAGACGTTACCAGTAATATTTGAGGAATAACCATTACTGCCCATATAATGGGTTGTCAATATGCAATACAATATATGGACACAAGTATTGGGAGACATACTAATTCATTGTTACTTAGGATGATTAACTGCCTCTACTGTCCTGAGAAGCCTTCTACTCGTTTTTTAAAACACTGATGTGAGGATTTGATTGCATTTATCAACAAATGCGTAAGTGAGGTCAGGATATTGGACCACCCCCAAAACACAGTTCAATGTTGGGGGGTTTTACACCCCGCAAGCCCACACCTTGACAAGCTGTGTATGTGTGGGCATTCACACATCTGTCAGCAATTAGTACAACTTAAAAGTACCCGAATTCATTAGAAGGGGTGTTCACAAATATTTGGACATATAGTGTACAACTGGCCAATTGATAAATCAGATGGGTCAGATTTAGATACCCTAAACCCATTTTGGCCTCTTCCTTTGTTTCAACTCTACTTCTGTGCTGAAATTCAACTATGATTGGTCTATCCATGCCCCGCCCACAAATGCATTTCTTCATAATTGCACAGAATGGGAAATCACATGGGGCCTAGATAAATAGGTAAATAGGTAAATAGGTGCACGTATTAGATGGGACCCACGTGAGATGAAGGAGGGCTGTAACATTTGAGGCCCAACTGGTCCCATGTAACAAAGTATGTACAAACCCACTCGGAGCCTATGCCCACCTGGGAGTTGTGGTACTTCCAAGGTATTTCTTGCAAAAATGTTATGGCTCATATTTTGCAGGAGGCCTTGAATTATCAGCATGCTCTAAAGTGATGCATTTGGTTGAATAGGCTTTTTGCCAGCTCTCTCTAAAGCTTGTCCAACCTCACCACAGCAACTGTGAAAGAATGCCCTTGTGGGCGGAGTTTAAGCAGGTCAATTAACAGTGAATGTCAGCAGCTGATTTTAAGACTTGAATAGTTCTCTCCTGCTGAGAGGCTCGGGGTTTCAGCCCTGTTGGAACATTGAGCAGTTGTCGCACGTTCTGCCCGCCTACCCTCCCCGGCCCCCAGAGGATATACTCGACCGCCAGGACTTTGTAGCGAAGTCCAACGACCATAGATCACCTGCTCACACTCCGATCTCTCAGGGGCTTTACGACAAGGGGGGGGGAGCCGCTCATCTCCACTGATACAACCCATACAGATCCATCATGTTTGAGAGAAAGAGAGAGAGAGAGAGAGAGTGAGTGAGTGAAGCCAGGGAGAGAAAAAGAGGCTGTTTGTAGCAGTTGGGTGGGTGGCAGGGTGTGTTTATGTGTGTGTGTGTGGCACGGTATCCTCTTTGCATGCGGGATGGCAGGCAATGCATCAAAAGATGACAGCTCCCCCATTCTTCTTTAAACAAGAGTGCTGGGCTGGGACTCGTGGCTGGGCCTTAACTTTAATCATTCATCTAAATAAGCGCTGCAGCTCCTCGGATTGGGCCTGAGCGCGCCCAGCAAAGCGCCACAGCAGCGGGAATAAGAAGTGACGGCGCTCCGGCGCTATTCTCATTTGGAAACTTGTAAACATTTATTTGAGTCAGATTGCAGACGCGTGACCAAAGACCCCTTCACAGATTTATGTATTGAGGGACTTGAAATGCAGAGTTGCAAGGTAGAGCGAGACTGAGAGAGACTGAGAAACAGAGAGAGAGAGAGTGAGAGAGAGAGAGAGAGAGAGAGAGAGTGAGAGAGAGTGAGAAGGAGGGGCGCCCCCTCTTTTTGAGATGAGTGACACTAAGTGACAGTGATTGATGCCCCTTTCCACTCCTTCGGTGAGAGAAATCAGCAGAAAAATATCAGCAATAAATAAAGAATAAAGTAAACAGAGATGAGAGGGGGTGAGGGAGAGAGAGAGAGAGAGAGAGAGAGAAGCCTATATACATAATGAAACGATGTGGGGCACGAGGGAAGAGAAAAAAATACTTTCCCAAGGGAACAATAAACAGCAACCGAAAGCAAGATGGCGAGAGAGAGAGAGAGAGAGAGAGAGAGAGAGAGAGAGAGAGAGAGAGAGAGAGGCCTGACAGAGTGAAGAAGAGACAGATAAATGACTCTGAGGATGTCAGAAAGTAGGAGGATGGGGGAGTTACGGAGAAATCTGGAAGGATAGAGGGGTGACAGAAAGAAAGGGTGCTGAAGAGAAGGCGTAAGTAGTGGCAGGGACGGCGGGGTGGGCGGTATGTGGTGTGTGTGTGTGTGTGTGTGATTCAGTGAGGCGCTAAAATAAAGGTAGCTCATCTGCAGGAGAGCGCTATGACTGATGGACTGGCACTGGGCGCTACACTAACGTAGCCAAGCATCTCCATGCGAGTTCCTCTCTCGCTCTTGCTCTCTCTCTCTCTCTCTCTCTCTCTCTCTCTCTCTCTCTATACATCCTCTGCTATTAGACCCTCCCTGTCCCCAGCCTCTCACTCTTTCCTCATTTCAATCTCTCTTATTCTTTACTGGATACTGCAGCGGGGTCCCCACCAACTTTCTCGCCCCAGTCCTATTCCAATTACAGACGACATATCAGAACCTATGGGTTTGGGTTTGGGTATCGGACCTACAGCAGCAGAAAATGCTGGGGTTGACGGTGAAAAAAAAAAAAAAAACCCAAAACAATAAATCTGAGCCAATCCTGTGACAAATCAACCCTGAAACTGCACACACTCACACTGTGTGATGTGATGATGTTTGCTGTGTTGCTTCCTGTGCGGTAGTGGAGTGTTTGTACGACAGCCCACTTTTAGATGCTTCAGATCTAAAGTGAAAAATTAAAATACTGTATTTATTCCAAATGGTCAGGAACAACCCAGGCCCAGAAATAACACGAGCCACCAAGGCACAGGCCTGCTATGAACTGGCCCTGTCCCAATTCTCACCCAAAGCCCCTCCTGAAAGTGCACCAGGTGTGAGCATTCAAGGCCTCTGAGAGTTTCAAGCAGAATCGGGACACACTTCGCCTCATGTCCCGTCACCTGTATTCAACACTGCTGCGTAAACGCTGTGCGGCTGCGAAAGTGGTTGGCAGCAGAGAATCATTTCAAGGATAATAAAATGTTAAACAGTGCTCTCTATTTTTGCATTTTTCTGATTGGTCTATGCCACGAACGTCGATGGATCACAATGGAAAATGGGTAATTATGTGGACTTATGAGAGAGGCACATCAAGTGCTCACAGGCCCCCTCATGAGCACCTTTGTTGGTGAAATTGAAAGAAATGGGACACCCTACAGCCTTGCACACCTAGCAGGCACGCAAATGTCTACAATCAAGCTAGTTTTCACTGCCATGGACTAAGAAGCTGCCATCCAACCATTTAAGATGCTTAAGCTTAACTAAAGATTGAAGATGACCTCCTTAACAAAGTATATAAAGAAGGCTGCTAAAGGTAAAGATGACTAAAGGTATGAGTACAGTTTGTACAGGTGAGACATTCAACACCAAAGGCTGTTGTGGAATTAGATAAAGCAGCCTAAGGAGCTTTTGGAATTGACTTCCCAAATTCCCGACCACAAGTCTATCAGAGATATGTGTACGGTGCTAATTCTAACTGAACTCCAATTCTGCCAAGAAATTGAAATTGACAAGAAATATATTTTTGCTCATGTAAATAATTCTGACACTGTTGATTTCAGAAAAATCCTAAAATGTAAAGCTTGTGCATCAAAGTCTTGTTTTTTTCTATTTAAAACGTGTGTTATAACGCATAAATCATTGAAAGCCCAATATTGCCATGATGTTCCTGTTCATGGAGAGTGCATGTAAACTTCTGATGTGATTAGATTCAGACAGCAGCTGCATTGCTATCACTAACGCCCAGAAACAGCCTAAATATATTTATTAGACAAACTAACAGGTTGGAACACTTGGTCCACTGGGGAGGAAAGACTTCATGATGGAGACAATGGGTTTTCAGCAGCATTCACTGTCGTACTGGTTAGCTGTAGGATTAGGCAACCTCGATTACTCATCCAACAGGAAAACTACAGATCTCCCTCAACTATTTCAGAATGATCAAATATTTTTAGCGTAGGTTCCAGCTCTACATTAATTTCAGGCAAACTGGTTTCTTACTGGTTTTTCTAACATAAAAAAGAGCAATCCTCTCTAAAGGTTACTATTATAATCAAAGCAGTAACACAAAATATTTTAAAATAACCATCTAAAATTAGATGTTAATACAATAAATAAGCTAAATAAGCTATAAATAAATAAGCTAAAATTACCATCTCACAATTATGTTGAATAATGATTTCCTTTTATATTATTTTGCTGCTACTTTGTGCATCCTTGGTTTTTAAATTGTGACAAAAATGTATATTTATATATACAAATATATTTATTGTCTTTATCTTTAGTTAGCAAATGCATAAAACAACCTCAAGCTAAATGTAATAGCTGATATGAGTTATCTGGTAATTTGGCACATTCCTAATGTGATGAATCACTTATTTGTTTCCATGACTGAGAGATTATTCAAGCTTCAAAACAGTTGTTTGTTGCAGACACAATATCCAAAAACTTGAACATGACTTGGAATGCACATCCTCAGGTTTGGTAAAACTGCAGAACTGCAAACATTTAGACAACTTAGGTAACTTCTGAGATCATGTCTGACGGCCACATTAGGTAATGTCTGTTTAGGGATTTGTTTAGGGATCAGAATGTAATTGGCTGATACCAGTCCTTCTGAGTATGCCTTCATTGGTGTTGATTCCAGTGATACAGTGAGTCAGCTGAATTGAGCCTCCCAGTAATGCTGTATTGGGCAGCCTATAAACTACTATTGCAAACCCAAATTATGGCAGTTTGGCTGAGAAAGAGAAAATGAGAGCGCTGAAAAGCTAAAATTGGCTTATTAGAAGAAAATCATAACACTAAGAGGCTGACATATGTGTCCATGTGTGTGTGCATATGTTATAGTTAGGGGCTTCTGGGTGGAAACGAGGGGATATTCCTTCTCCAATCTAAATCTGCAGGCGTGAAAACGCTGAATCACTAAACTAATTGCAGCCTGAGCGAGGGGTGGTGTTCGTGGAAGCTTGTTCTCTGCTGCACTATGAGTATGTGTGTGTGTGTGATTGCAATAAGGGGGAAAAAAAGCACAGAGGCCAAGAGTTACAAGTCCAAACTCCTCCTACAGCTTGTGTGGATACAAGAAAATGCAGAAGCTGTTTCTTTTTGGCCGAAAAATCAATACACATTTGAAAACCATTAATCAAATGCGCCGCACTTTTCCACAACACTTAAGGAATACTCATGTTGGAGATGGCTTTCATTTTCTAGAACTTTCCTTACTCCTTGCTTCCAGCAGCAGCTCGAGTTGCTGAATAGTGAATGTGAAGCGCCTTCAAGGACGAAGCCTGCGGACCCCTTGCTGAGCACGGAACGCACACACACCATCTGCTACCAGCGGCCATACCGCTGACCGCCACTCTATTCTACAGCACAGATAAAGTACAGACCACACCCATATACTTACACATACAGTCGAGTGATACAAGTTTGGACAATCAAAAAACAAAAAGGCTAACATTAAAACCACTGATACACTATTTGGACAAAAGTATTGGGACACCTTCTCATTCATTGTTTCTTCTGAAATTAAGGGTATTAAAATAGAGTTAAAACTGCTTTGGCTGGAGTAAATGTCTCTGCTGTTCAGGGAAGAAAGCTTTCTAGTGGATTTTGGAGCACTGGTATGAGAATTTGATTGCATTCAGTGACAAGAACATTAGTCAGGTCAGGAGGTGATCACCACCTCACCTCAATCCCAACTCATCCCAAAAGTACTGGATGGAGCACCATCCATTATTCCAGAGAACAGTTCCACTGTTCCTTTGAGCAATGGCATAAGATACCTTTTATTGGTTCCATAAAGAACATTTTTGTAAAGAAAACTATGTTACAGGTTTTTTACATACACATCTCTTTTACAAAAATGTTCTTTATGGAACCTATAAGGAGCGGTGGAACTGTGTTCTCTGGAATGATGATGAGTGAAAAAAGTCAACCTGAACTGAACAGCTGTTATATATAGTCCTACAGAAACTAATGAATAGGTCTATACACAAAGTTCCTTAAAAAGCTCCTTACAGTGATGCAGGTATGCTGTGACAGTACCCATTACTGCTTTACACATTTTACACAAAACTCTGGGCGTGAGAATAATCTTGTTAAAGCATTTTTACAGGCTAGTAGTTAAAGCAGCATTATGGAGAGCTGGCGTTTCTAGCTCTTAGACTCCCCTCATAGTCGGAAAGTGTAGTTTGTGCTTTGAGCAAATCCTAAAGGACATGCTTTTCACATGCATTTCTGGACAAGCTGAGAGAAACAAAGACATCACTGAAAGTAAAAAAACATGGGGGCTCTCCTGCCCACTTTACCAGATTTACATAGTGTAGTAGCAGTGTTTCGAGCCCGAAAGTAGCAACGATAGAGCCGCTGTTCTCCTTATTACAGTCAGTAGAGCCCCAACAGGGGCAGTGGTGGCTCAGCGGTTAGAGCTCCGGGCTATTGATGATAGGGTTGTGGGTTCTTGGATACCTGGGCTCGACAAGCTTCCACTGTTGGGCCCTTGAGCAAGGCCCTTTACACTCTCTGCTCCCTGTGTGCGTGTGTGTGCTCACTGCCCCTAGTTCACTTGTGTGTGTGTTCACTACCACAGATGGGTCAAATTCAGAGAACACATTTCACTGTACATAGTATGGGGACCAATATGTACAACATGATTTTAAAGCTGTTATTTTAAAGTAAAAATGCTACATAAAGTAGCTTTGAGTGAGGTAGTTTTTGAGCTGCATGTGTGTTTTGTAATTGGCGGTTAGGTCACTTGCTCTCTCCTCTCTAATTATGTGTAATGTGCTTGGCCACCCATTCCATTATTGCTTAACGATGAATGCTCTGCGATGACATAAAAAATATGACTACCTGTTCAGCCGCAGTGGACACGCAACTCTTCTGGATTTTAATGAGTTAAGGAGAGCAGAACCAAAACATCTGAACATATTGTTGAGACGTTCGGTTTGACAGGGTTGAAGGCGTCAATCAAACACTGAGAGATAGCACTAGAGATAGAAGGAGGGAGGCTTGAAGGAGATGGATGTTCAGAATTTTTTTTTTCTGTCTGTCCACCTTTTGTGAGAGGGACTCAATACCTACCTGAGGCCCGTCAGTAGAAGGAAGTCTCAGACACGGTTGTGATTGTGTGCGTGTGTGTGTGTGTGTGTGTGTGTGTGCGCACCAGATGGAGCAGTTGCTCTGGCTCGGCTCAGGTCATACTACCTGCAGGAGGCTGCCTAGAGGCTATGACAGCTGGCAGCTCAGTAAATACACTTACACACACACACACAGACACACACACACACACATTGTCCACTGAACTCAAACTCTAACCCTTCCACATACAGCACATACACAAGAAGACATATTGCCCCCTCCCTACAAAGGCAGGTCAGAGATTATTTAATGTTCTGGAAGGCAGACATGTGACCAGGAGCATCCATGACTCTATTACTGAGCACAGTCTCTCCAGACCCCAGGGCCACGGCGAGCTCCGCTGAGTAACTTCAGAATACATTCCCTCCTACAGTCCGTCGAGATTCGATGATTATGCGAAGTCAAGAAGTCACGCATGTAGCTACATTTCAATTTTTATCAAAAACAACGTGTCCAAAAGTAATAAGCAGGGAGATATGAAGCTGGCATCTAGCTAAATGAATGTCTACTGGCCTTGGGCACACACTGAGACACACACACACACACATTCTTTTTCTTTCTTTTTTTCTCTCTCTCAAGTGAAGGATGAGGGTTTTCCCAGTTGACCTCCCTGTGTACAAATACAGCAAATTAAGGATGAGAAATGAGGGTCTTCTCACTACCTCTCTTCTGAAGGACGAGCCAGCTTTGCAGAACCTCTTTCTTCTCGGGAAGTGTCTTTTCTCAATATTTGCTAGTAGACCACAGACAATACTTGTTCATAATATAATCGACTGGTTTGTCTTTGTCACTGATCTATCACTGATAGTGTGAAATATGTGAATATGCAGGTGTATGGAAACGCACAGTCATATGGGTCTACAAACAGTGGCAGAATTGGCGGAAATTCTCAACAGGACGAAAGAAAAAACTGACAGACAGGGACTGCCTGGAAAGCTTTCCACTAGATTTTCATTCAGGGACAAGAGCATTAGTGGGGTCAGGATGTTAAATGATCACCACCCCACCTCATCATAACTTCCAACTCAACCATCATTCCAGAGAACACAGTTCCACTGCTCCACCGCTCAATGCAGGGGGCTTTATACCCCTCTAGCCCATGTCTGGCATTAGGGAGCATGGTGCCAATAGGTTTATGTTTATCTGCTCCAGAGAGTCCTATTCTTTTGGCAATACTTCGGAATGTGTTCACAGCCATGCAGGCAGTGGAGAAAAGAAAACTTACACTTGAGTTGAGCTGAGTTGACCTTAAAGAAACTGGACTTGCAACAACCAATAGAAACTGATGATCAGTGCACTTCTACTCATAAGCATGGCAGCACCGTACCGCGTGGCAGCCTGTCACAGGAGATGGCAGACCAGTAGGCCTGGTTGCCATTGCCTAACAATCTCCTCTCCCATTCTCTCATCCTCTCCTCTGCATGCTCTTTTCCTGTTCTCCCATTTCCTATCCTTACCTCCCTCTGCCTTCACGGGATCTGCACTCATGGAGGCAGAGGAAGGAAGCAGAGGAGAGTAAGTGAAGGCATGATGACGGCAGTTCCATTTACACCGCTGTCACTGCTCTGCACTGTTAGTCTCAGCACTAATGAGGAAGAAGAACTAATACTGGAAAAGAATTTACATACTGTACCACTGTGGAAGTTCAAGCACTGCTCAAGCACCCTTCAGTTCAAGCCGTTTTAATCATCCATAAACATACAAAAGATAAAGTGCTGTGTAAAAGTGTTTGCCCCCGTCTGAATCCCATAATTTTTGAACATTTCAAACACAGAATGGCATTAGACCTTAAGCCAAACTCTAACAAAGCAGGAAAGAGACCTGATGGAACAAATACGCAACTATCTGAAACACATTTTTGGAATTTTGTAAGAAATTATATTCAGTACCTAAACCCTTGTGTAATAGCTGGTTGCACCCCTCTTAGCAGCAATAACTGCAACCAAGCACTTTCTGTAGTGGTTAAATACTGTCTTACAATGCTGAGGAGCAATTCTGATCCACTTCAACTTCAACACAGTTATAGGCCTTTGAATCTGAACTGCATGTGTCCGGTCCGGCTACATCTCAGCAGGGTTTAGGTCAGGACTTGGACTAGGCCATTTCGAAAATTCTTATTTCGTCACTACTGTGGGGTGAACGTGCTTGTGTGCTTTGGATCATTATCTTGTTGCATAACCCAACTGCACTTTAGCTTCAACTCACAGGCAGATGATCTTGACATTCTCTTGCAGAACTCTCTGACATTTCTGAGCACACTGTGCAGTGCTTCCCAGTCCCATGCTTCTCAGTTGGTAGTTGAAGGTTCTTAGAAAATCAGTACCATCAGGGTCCACGTCAACCAAACAGCTCCACCATTTGTCCATCACACTTTGCTCCAGAACTCAGGTACGTGATTCCATGACTTTTTGGTCTCGTTGTAGAGTTTAGAGATCACTGTGTCGGAGAAACATCTTCAAGACGAGACGCTGCTGTCTCTTAGCTCCCAGGTGCACAACATAGTGTGAAAGCCCTGGTTTTCAATAACTGAATATGAGTATGAGTATGCTTTCCTTTTCAGAGTCGGGTGGAAGCTTTGACATTGCATTCTCGATGGTCCCCTTGTTGGCAGCAACGAAAAACACTCAACTGTGCTTCCACATACTAGTTTTTAATGCAGAGGGTGCCGGATTTCTCGCTTATCCATCTCGTGTCACAGACTGTCCAGACGCTACACTGCCATAGTCCTGCTATTGTGCGCATTCAACATTACATTATCAATTAATGTTTAGAAAATACATTTTTGATATCCACGTCTTAGTCCGCATTGAGATGCATCTAAGGATTGATTTTCCCCTCACCCCTACTATCTATATGCTACTACAAAGCATTATAATACCTTTTTTTTAATAACATCATTCAAACAACATCATTTAGTTGATTTGTTGACTGCTGATTTAATTGAGTGAATTTGTACTTTCAGCCAGCTACCTCTTCGTAAACTAACTGTTCCTGTCCTAAAAGGTATAAAGAAATGTGATATGACTGGACTAGTAAAGACTGGTCTGCTTATCTTTTAGCACTCTATACGTTTCAAGCCGTAAGCCACCGACTATAGATTTAAGATCTGGTTTTAATGTAGTACGGTGATGAAGTGGGGGGAGTTCCATGCAATGAAATGTGCCCTACTACACACAGACAATACACAACAACTGTTCCACCACGGTTAACAGTACAAAAATATGTTAGAATGTCCAAACCGCCCCTGCTGCGTTCCTCTGAAAATGAACAGCCATTGACAAAAAAGAGCGTCAGCACATGTTTTTGTTTCTCATCTAAGAGTTAACAAACAAAACCCGAACCATTTATTGCCTTTAAACTTTAACAACACATGAAATATTGTACTACGTTCAAGTTTTATTGATTGCGAACGCTGGGATTAACAGCCATTCTTCTCTTGCTGCCAGCGTGGTACCACATATTTTTAGCAGATATAAGAGGAGTTATCTTGTAAAATCAATTCATCATATACAGCATAAAATACAGCAATCACAAACGCCTGACTGTAGCTTTAGGACTGGCTAAGAAATCACTATCTGCAAAAATACCTCAGGCACAGAAAGTGCAGCCGGGCTGGCGTTCTGTTAGGGACAGAGATTATACAGTCTGATACAGTGCTTACAATAACACCTGATATAAATAATTCACACTTGCACCACATTTGAGATGGATTGGTTTTACTGGGGGAAGTGTAGAGGAGAGTGAGGCGCAACGTAACGCAGGGTAAAAGCTAACATTTTTTTACCTAAGTAAACAGGAGCGTGCAGCATGTGGTTAGGTGTGTCTTGATCAATGAGTTGTGTATACGTAAGTCACAGAATGCACACCTACATTTTGTAATCACCCTCTTGTTGGTTGTAATGTAGATCCATAGAAAACTCTGGATATTCGTACTGTCAGACCTTTAGCTGTGATTATTTAAAGTACAGTTCCTTTAGAACAAGGACACACAGTGTCACTGATGCAAAGCACCAAAAGCCTTTTAAGTACTTACAGCACCCCCTTGTGGACAATCTTGCTAAACATGACTAATAGCGTAAGTTACAAGCCGCGTTTACAAAGTGCTTCACACCTAAACAACGACACTGTGATTGATGCAAAGCACAGAAAGCTATTTGAGTACTAACAGCACTCCCTTGTGGTCAGTCTTGCTAACCGTGAGTAAACAAGTAGGTGAGTGAGCGAGTTACAAACCAGGTTCACGAGGTGTTTCATATCTAAAAAAACAAAAGTCATCCGGATCACACTGGGTTTAAGCCACACTCCAGGGCTCCTGAGTGTATTGCTTAGCTAAACATTAAATAAACTAAATTTATTTATTTATTGGCCGGTACAGGAGACCGTTAGCTGGTGCAGTGGAGCTGGGAATCCTGCGCTTTCCTCTGAGCGTGTCGGCTGCCTGGTAATGCTACATACATAGTGTCCACTCACTGTCCACTCTTTTAGACACCCCTATTTTGTTGGTCTACTTTGTAGATGTAAGATATAAGTCAGAGAGACCCGGGGGGGCCTTGCAAGTGAGAGGACAGTGGAAATAGGGAGTTTGCTTTCCCTGCTGCAGTAACAGCCTCTACTCTTCTACAAAAGGCTTTGCACTAGATTATGGAACATTGCTCTGAGATGTTGATGGCATCTGGCCATGAGAACTTTACTGAGGTCAGGTTCTGATTATGGATGATTTGATATAGATAATAAAAATGCCACTAAAGTGCTCCTGGGCTTAATACCTCTCTATCTACCGGATGGCATTGGGCATGGTGACTTTAGACTCATGCGTGGCTGCTCCAGAGCATCCTGTTCTATTGGCAGTG
Organism: Salminus brasiliensis; assembly: GCF_030463535.1. Lineage (NCBI taxonomy): Eukaryota > Metazoa > Chordata > Actinopteri > Characiformes > Bryconidae > Salminus > Salminus brasiliensis. The sequence goes on from NC_132884.1 coordinate 34,938,779, forward strand.
CTTTTTTACGACGAGCTGTCCTTGCGCAACTAAATGCCTGTGTTAGTAACGACTGCACTGTAAAGTAGCTGACCTCACTTGTTTAAAGGAGTGTCTAGATAACTATGTAGGTACCGTGTATATAATAAATAACTGCATTAAAAGTTTGGAGGCATCTAATGGTCAGACTGACCAGACTGTCTTTTGTCGTGGTAGAGGGTGCATTTCGGCTGTGCTACGGGAGAGAGAGAGACACTGTGATGAACTCTCAGAACTGTTTGAGAATTCAGACGGAAGGAAAGTGAAGAGCATCTGTGTCAGACACCAGCTGTACCAGAGCCTGGAGGGATCAACGCTGATACCAGTGGGTTGGTTTTAGTTCTCAGGTGGGGCATCAAGACAAGGCTGATTAGCACAAAGTAATAAACAGCGCTAAAGCGTAACATAGAATGTATATTTCCATTTCGGTTAGTATTACACCTTCCGCTGGCTGCTGAACTGCTACAGTGATTTACTGTAAATGCAGGGATGCATTCGGCCCTCGGGCCATGTTTAGGAACCAGACCTAACAGGGAGACTGACTTTGCACAGCAGGCGCACGTTCTCCAGGAATCATCTGCTTTCACAGCTTTGGCACCGGGAAGATTTCCTTGTTGATGTCACTTACGAAGCTAGGTGTGGATGACATGTAGCAACACTTGGATCCGTGCTGCCATTTGCAATGCAAATTGAGCTACAATCTCGGGAGGGATTCTCACAAATCATTTTGATTAATGTGAATCAGGACTAGCAGCCCAATTTATTTATGAGAAATACTTCATAATGCATTCACCAGAACAACTAATGATGAGGCTCATATCAACTCTGCCTCCACGACTAATGACCGGGATCACGTAAACTGCATTTAACACACGGTTCATGCGCAGAATATGAAATGTGGTCAGGTGCCACTTGGCTGTGAGTGCAGATCAATGAGGGCGTGTGTGTGTGTGTGTCCTGGGAAATACAATGGATCTGTCATTGCTAACAAGCTCTGAGGTGTTGAGGCAGACAGGTCAGCATCACAGGACACTCTCACTCTTCATCCTGACACACACACACACACACACACACACACTTCTGTTAATTAGATCACAGCCTAATGATGCAAAGCCACCAGACGCTGCCGTACTCGCCGTCTCTAAATTTCGCACGTCCTCTCTCTCTCTCTCTCTCTCACTGTTTTTCTCTCACCCTCTTCCTCTCCTGCAGGCGGCCATAGCTTCTTTGCACTCTGTAAAAATATTTGAAGTCACAAGTCAAACTGTAGGTGTGTTATATAGGATTTGAGAGAACCGTATGACTGACGGGACGACAGAATAGGGTCAGACTCAGACCGACGATGAGGAGTCTGAGAGAGAATGAGAGAAAGAGAGAGAGAGAGAGGAAACGAGAGGCGGTGGTGGGGGGTGTAAACCCACAGTGCTTGTTCCCAAGGCCTGCTGTTCCTCAGCCAGTAGAGGAGGGCAATAAATTCTGGGCCAAAGTCAAAGACAAACAAGACATCCATTCTGACTGGGGCAACTCTCCCACAATGCACTGCTGCAGACTGCTGACCTTCAGGACTAGGCACGAGGTAGCATCATTACTTACTTTCTCTCTCTCTCTCTGGCGCTCTGTCTTTCTCCTTTCTGCATCCAATAACAGACCTCTTACTCTACAAATGGTTTCTTTGCACTAACTTGGCTCTCCAGGCTCCCGTTTTCATCTTGTCTCATCGTGAACGAATCGCGGAGTCGCGGTATGGGATCCATAAACCTCGTCCCGTAGGAAATTTGGGTGCTGAAAAAAGTTCATATTGTGCATGATGCAACTGGAGATGCTCTTTATAACTTGGAACTTGTTGCTGAGTGTGTTAAGTGTCTTACTTTAGCGACGATATTTCATAAAAAATGCAATCTTCTGGCAGTTCGGGTGGTAATAACGCTATCATCAGAAGTTTTTTTGTTAAATGAAGCTTTCAGGATGGCACTGGAGGCTACTAACAAACACATTTTGATGTTTTTTTTTTTTCTTGGGGGAAAAAATACAAAACAAAAACGGCTGCAGATATGCAAGAGACCCGTACAATAAAAGCTAAGCAGATTAGCATGGACCGAGCTGCAAATTTCATTTACTGTACTTGGATGGCTGACTTGTATGAGGTTAGAGGACTGAAAAGCTTTCTAGGAGAAACACTGTGCATATAAGACTCGCCTTTGTATTTTTTCTCTTCGCTCTCGCTCTCTTTTCTCTCTCTCTCTCTCTCTCTCTCTCTGCCTTGTGATCAATACAGTTCACCTGTGAGTGAATCTGCAATAATAAAAGCATTACAGGAGTGGGAAAATAACACGGAATCTTATTAAAAATGGCTGTCAGTTTCACTCCATCTCTCTGTTGTTGCTGGAAAGAGAGAGAGAGAGAGAGTGAGAGTGTGAGAGTGAGAGAGAGCATGGAGGAGAAGAACAGGGCTTGATCCTACACTATCTCCCCCAGTAATGAAGCGACTGTGGAGGCCTCAGAGCAGGTAGGCCTGGCTTAGCATTCAGTTTGTCTCCTGCGCTATATATATATTTAATACTCTGTCTTTTATATTCCACCAGCCAGACCTCAACACAGCACTCATCTTTATTTCATTTTTGGATGTTTTTAATTCCAGCTGAGATTATTATTCTCTCTCTCTCTCCTCTCTTCCGTCCAACCTGCCTCTGTCCTCTTCCCTGTCTCCCCATAAACAGCACCTGTGCTGAAATTGCATGATCATTGCAGTTTTATTCTTTTATGAGTGGAGCTAAGCTTCTCTGAGAACCCATCTATGATCTTTAGGGTGTATCTGGGTGACTTCTAGAAAATCAGCTGCAGATGAGGTGTTGATGATATACTTATCATAGGCTTATTAAAATTCACAACATTTTCTCACATCAGTTGTTACGATGTAATGGTTTGAGGTGAAATGCTGTTCAAGAGAAACATACAGAGTCAGATTTGTTCACAGTGGTGGTGAATAGAGCCGACGTCTGAAGCGTTAAATGCGTCACTGTAAAACCTAACAGCACTACTTATAGAATTAACATTAGCATAAAGTTAGCATAACTTACATACTACAGAAAGTTGGGATCACTTAAGATGATGAAGTCAAATGAACTCAAAAATGAATCATGGAGATACACACTGAGTTCATCAAGATCAACTTTTTGGTCTATTTTGAGTTAACCCCTTAAAAAGCCAACCCACGGGCAGGCCCAAAGTGTTATTACAAACTTCTATTACCAAAGAATTGCCCGACCAGTTTGTACAGAAGTCCCTGTAGTTACTGAATACTGAGTTCCCTGGAGTTTTAAGGTGAATTTATTCAGTTGAGTTAAACTGACTGAGTTAGCAGAGTTGTTTTAATGAAAAATGCTGACCTCTCGGGTGTGCCTTATGTGTGGGCAGTGCAACCTTGATAAGCAAAAAACTCTCCCAATCAGCTCCTGGAACCATCTACTGGCATACTGTCTCCTCACCCACCCCCCACCACCCATTCCCCCGGCCCTGTTTCACCATAATGGTGTAGTCATTCCCCCCAGGCTACTTCGCCCCATATGGCCAGTAGTAATCGTTATTGTGATGCAGCTTCCTGGCCTCTGTGTTGAAGACTGTAAGAACAGGGTACAGGGTATCAGCATTTTCAAAGATGGCTAACGACACTGAGCTCCACAGTGCAATTCTGTACAGGAATTCACAAGCTCTCTTAGCGACTGCTTGGACATCAACAAAGTTTTAAATATGGTTAATTCCAAGAAGGAAAGAACATGTTGAGAGACAATTTACGGTAGAGATGGGTAATATGGCAAAAATGTTATATAGCGATATTTCATGACATTTTTGCAATACACAATATTTATCCCAATATTTTGTCATGCATACTAAATTCACTATTAGCTGCAACATTGTTTCCTTCTCAAAGACTTGAATGCTTAAAAGTTACAAATATAAATTTAAAATGAGAAAAATACTCTTAGCTTAGTTTACTCAACACACCAAACAGCATGAAGTAAAGAAATCACACACTCAAGCAGGAATCTCTCTCTCTCTCTCTCACACACACACACATCCTCACCTGCCCTTTCGTCTGTCTCCCCTCGCCTTCTCTCTCTCTGGTTCTTAATTTATCTTTTTGTCTATCTCTCTCTCCCACCCTCTGCCTCCTTCTCTTTCTCTCTTTCTATTTCTCTACCAACTCTCCCTCACTCTCCTACTCCTTCTGTCTGTTATTCTCTCTCTCCCTCTGCCTCCGTCTCCTTATCTCTCTTCTTTTGTCTCAGTCCTCTTCGCCCTCCCACTCCTTCTGTCTCTCTCTCGGCCTTCACCTCCTTCTCTCTATCTCTCTACCTCTCTCTAACTTTCCCGCACCTTCCCTCTCTCCCCCCTCCCCCCTCCCTCTTGTGGGGCGTTTTAGCCTAGAATGGTTCAGACTCTTTGAGGCTACTCCACTCAACCCCACCAGTTCCTTGTTTACTTGTTTGTTTGCTGCTCGCTCCCCTGTTCCCAGACCTCCTGAACCTCCCCTAATTAGAGTAACACTTTAATCATCCCCCCTGGAACTGGAGCTGCTGAATAAAGTTCCTGTCAAGATGAGGGTGGCCCTGTGCAGTAGCAAAACAGCTAGAGTGTCAACTGCACTTTTACTTAAACCTACTTACAGCAACCATGCTGTATTAAAACAAAGGGGTTATTTTACCAACAGAACGCTGATAGATGCAGAACGCTGCATTGGACGCTAATGAAGATTGATAAATAACAGTTACTTCTTAGTCTTTGTGCAGCTATGGGACTATGCACGCTATTTCCGGTTTCCCTTAAAGAAATGAACGTGAGCTCAGCAGCAGTGTAGTGAGCTGGAAGTCTGAATGTTTGTACACCTGCTCATCCAGTGTTTCCTCTGAGAATTAAGGGCTTCAGTAGGCAGTTTGGTCTCTTATGAAAAGGCCTTACACTAAATGTTTGAACGTTGCTGTAAGGATCAGCCAGCATTCGGCCACAAGTGAGGTCACACTTCAGGTTACATACACAAAACACACATACATACACTGATCAGCCACAACATCAACGCCACCTGCCTAATATTGAGTAGGTCCCCCATGAGATCTCACCGTTCGAGGTATGGACTCCACAGGACCTCTGAAAGTGTCCTGTGGTGTCAGGCACCAAGACATTAGCAGCAGAGCCTCCTATAAGCTAGTCCTGTAAGTTGTGAGGTGGGGCCTCTGTGGATCACATCAATGAGCATTAGGTGCCCATGTGCCTGCCGTTGTTTTCTTCCTTGAACCACCACTTCTGGTGGGTACTGCATACCAGAAAATCCCCACAAGACCTGCCTGAGGTTTTGGAGATGTTCAGACCCAGTGGTCGAGTCCTTGCAATTTTCGCTAAAGTATCGCACCCCTTGATAGATACCACTGTAGATGCAGATAATCAATGTTTTTTCACTTCACCCGAACAGCACACGTCATCACTGTCACACAAAAGCCTCCATAAATGCAACTTTACAGGAGAAGGAAAAAAAAAAACATTTCAATGGAAGTCAGCATTATAGGATTTTATTCCAAGCCATTTTGGAGCATTTCTATTGGTTTATTCATCATTAAAATGTGACACAATGGGAAAAAAGTGAGAAAATAATCTCTCTCTCTCTCTCTCTTTCTAATATATATATATATATATATATATATATATATATATATATATATATATATATATATATATATATACATACATATATATACACACATACACTACATTCAAAAACACCATTAATCTTGCTGTTGAGTTTCTAAGAGAGACATTTAAAGGCCCTGGTATAAAATAAAGATGAGAAACGCTGATGTTGCCGTGATTTCATTGCTGTTCTGAGTCATTTATGTGGAAAGAATACTCAGGGGCACTTTAGAAGGTTGGGGAAGATCTTGGTGGGGAGGTCTGGCTGATGTAAAATGTCTGCATTGTGTAGATGCTGTTTTAAAATACCAAGGCAAGGTCGGAAGCATAAAAGCTGGATCTGTAAGTCATGCGATGTGAACAGGATTCACTAGCTGACTGCTTAAAGAGACACTCCAGCCTAAATGAAACTTTCAGCCATCATTACAGCTGCTGATTGCCTCCTACAGCAGTGCCACAGTAGTCTCAGGAGGGAGATTTTCCAGTTTGAAGACTGGGAAATCTTTTCTGATGAGATATATTGAAGGTGGAGTACTTCTTTAAAAACTTGTTTTGTGGTGTATTGTGTGGGTGGGCTGATGGAAGTTTTTATTGTTGTTGTTCATAAATGGTGAATATAGAATAGAGCTAGACGACATTACTGTCAGCTATGTCCCAGAGACTGGAATTGTGTCTATCTTGAAATCTATCTTGATTGACTGATGAGGTAAGAATTAGGCTACATTCACATTACCAGGCTGAAGTGTCTCATATCAGAAATTTTGCCTTAATGTGACAGATCAGATTTTTTTTAGGGCTGTGTGAACATGTCAAATCCAAGCTTTTCAAATCACTTTCATATGTGGTCCTAGATCGGCTCGGTATCCGATTTGTGGGCATGCAACATGAATGTGAACGGTCAGATCAGATTTCATGGGTCTCTTTGCCATCAATTGCATTTCTGACTGTGAACCATCAAGATAGCCAAATCCGATAGATCTGAATTGATTAATGAGGCTCATGATCTGAACGTGGCTTTACACTACTGTATTTATTAGCCTATAGATTAGATTATAGGTCAGCAGTCAGGGTTGGTTGGGTCCTGCAAGTCTGGTTAAGTGTCCCCCCCCCCCCCACTACCTCCTCAAGGCTGAGATTTTAGTCCAGTTATTGGTAGCAAGGCTGAGCCTTTGTAAATGCCAGGCTGATGATGTGTTCTGCTCTGTGATCGACATTGTTGCATGAGTACATTGTAATCCTGGATTACAGTGGACTTACTGTCATGAACATGAAAACACACACACACATAGTGCTTGTGATTATCATTCGGTAGTGCTCATGTAAGCATTTTAAGGCATAGCACCTTGAAAGCTTACATGTTGACACTTTCAAACCACCAATTTTCCTGACAGCCGGTTCCACAGCAACAGATAAGGATTAGCAGGAACCACGACTGTTGATCACTCAAACCCCTGCACGTACGCACAAAAATAATCACAGAAAAATTTAATTTTCATAGCTTCCACCTTATACCCACACTCTTAAAAACAGAGATGCGACAAAGGATTCTCTGAGCGATGCCACAGAAGAATCACTTTTTTGTATTTTATTATTTTTGGCAATTTTTGTAAAAGAGATGAATGTGTAAAAGAACTTTTAGAGCACTTTTAAAGAGCCCTTTGTAGCTTTAATTTTAAGAGTACAGCAGCCTATTTGAGGGTCTATTTTTTGTGACTGTGGCCAAATAAGTTCGCTTTGACTTCAGCAGTTCACAGCACTCGTTTGTAAATCTGATCTGGATTATCTGGATGTTCTTTACCATACATCAACAGTTTTATGATGTGGTTGCAGGTCAACAGAACAGTCCACCACCTGTGACATGCCTGTCCTACCAACATATGAGCAGTTTTCTTTGAGTATCTTCCAGTTCCTGTCTTGACCTCCACGGTTTCCCTGAAAGGCCATTACCTAATAACATTCTGCACTATAGAAACAAGCTGAAATCATTAGTTTGTCTTCTTGTAGCCTTGCCCTGACTTGTGGCCATCAATTACTTTAGTGTTCAGATCTTAAGACAGACGCTTAAAGGAGACCATGGCTCCTGAGTATTAGTATACTATTACTAGTATTATAAAGTTTGAGGAAAATTTATAAAGCTTGGAAATTTACATTCTCTACAATGTGTCAGCTTTAAAATGAACCTTACCTGCCTAATACTGAGCAAGTCTCCTTTGTGCTGCCACAACAGAACTAAGCATTCAAGGCTTGGACAAGATCTCTGAAGGCGTGCTGTGGTATCTGACACCATTGGCAGCAGATCCTGCATCAATGAAACTTAGGTGCCCATTCACAGGTGGTTCCTTTCTTGAACCACTTTTGGTAGGTTGCCTTCCCAGGAACACTCCACAAGACCTGCCTGATGTTTTAGAGATGTTGTGCCCCAGACATCACAGTTTGGGTCTTGTCAAAGTGGCTCAGATCCTTATGCTTGACCATTTGGCATGTTTGGCACATGGCTGTTTACTTGTTGCCTAATATATTACACCCCTTGACCGATGCCACTGTTGAGAAAGCTAATACAGCTTAATACCCTTTCTAATTCTTAATACCCTTTCATCTGTTCCCACATTCCTAATCCTAGGCAATATCACAGGTTAAGACTACAGAGCTTTACCTGAGTTATTGGTAACAGAGCAAAGTTTGCAGTTTCAGTTTTAAATGGGCTTAAATCAGCCACTGCTGTCAACTCTCCGCGACAGGCCTCTAACTGCAGTTCCTCTACTACCATCCAGAAGATAAGTGCGATCACTAGAGATATGCTGCAGCTTCTAGTTGCATCCTTAAGGTCATCTGTGGTGACACAGTGCAGACAGTGTGATGGTGTGCTTTTTTCCCCCTTTTGTCTAATTACGATTTACAACAGAACATGACAGTTAATCTCACAGTGCTCTGATTTTAATCTCTCTGTGATTTATGTGTCTGTAACAGGCAATACAGGGCAGGATTACTGTAGCCCACAGTCCTGACAGCACACACATACACACACACACACACACACACATACAGCGGTGTAGACTAACACAGTCATACAGGGATACATATTTTGGCATGTGTTCCATCTGTAATCTAACATGCAAACTTTTTTTCTTTTTTTTTTTGTATTTATTTCCATCACGCTAATTTACACACTCTACCTCCCTCTGCCACGGTTTCAAAGGTCTGAGAATTCTTCCTCCTGTACATGTCATCCTGCTGAAGCTGATACACTTCTACATGCAGCATACCCTGGGAGTGCCTCCCTATCGATAGCCTGGAGTCAAATATTGCAGCTGTGATGTCTGCGGCGCTTCGGACAGACAGACAGAACCTACTGCAGATCTTCTTTCTAACACCCAGAAGAACAGACTGCTCGCTTCCAGTGTGGAACTGAACACAGACTTCAGAGATCTTCATCTCTCAAGCTACACAGAGCACAACCATCAGAACATGGATAAATAAAGTTAAAAGTAAGATGCATACAGTAGCTCATATCTCACATGGGTGTCTTGCTAGCAGACTGCGTACACCTCGGCACATACACTATATTGACAAAAGTATTGGGACACCTGCTCATTTCTTGTTTCTTCTGAAATCAAGGGTATTAAAATGCCTTTATCCTGCTTTTGCTGGAGTAACTGTCTCTACTGTCCAGGAAAGAAGGCTTTCTACTAGATTTTGGTAGAGCATTGCTGGGAGGATTTAACTGCATTGGCGACAAGAGTGTTAGTGAAGTCAGAATGTTGGATGATCACCACCTCACCTCATCACCCCCAACTCCATATCTTAAGCCACAAGTATTGGATGGAGCACTATTCCATCATTTCAGAGAACACAGTTCCACTGCTCCACAGCTCAATGCTGGTGGGCTTTGTAGCCCCTCTAGCCCACACCTGGCATTAGGCATGATGCCAATAGGCTTATGTTTATCTGCTCCTGAGTGTCTTTTTTTGTTGAGAGTACCTCTCCACAGGAACTAGACGAGCTGTATGTGTGCAAGTAGCTGAAGGCATTCATTAGAAGGGGTGTCTGAAAACATATGGACATATAGCATATATCTTTAAATGAAACACATGCACATGAATATGATGCACATAAATAAAAAGTACATGCGCTGAAGTACAAGGATTGCAAAGAGCAAAATTATTATCATCATTCTGTTCTATTTTTACGTACTAATATAATTATGTTGATGCTTTTAAAGGTTAAATCAGGGGATTGAGTGGAAAGTGAATACACTAACCCTCTGTAATTAGCAGGCGACAGTAAACTAGCAGATTGGTGGCCTATTTTTCCATGCAGACGACTCTAATTATATTTCAATTAAAAAGGTTCCATTAGGCCTGCACTGATCAATAGCTAAACATACGAAGGGTAACCCTGTCATTGCCAGGATCTATGATGTCATTCTAAATCGTTTCAAAGTAAGTAAGTAGGTCAGAAGATGTGGATAATATATGGCTTATTCTACACCAGATGTGTTCCTTCATGGGCTGACTTTGATTGACATTTGGAAGGATATTACCACTGTAAGCCCCATCATGCCAAGCAGGTGTGTATAATGGAACATCCCTGCTGCTACCGTGTCTATTTGATCATTTACAATAGCTATATCAGCACGCACATATCCTAAGGGACGTGTATAATACAAGCTTAGCGCTGGATACAGCATATGGAGACGTAGTGTGGTAAAGACAGTCTAGATGAGCTGTTGTGTGGGAGTGGATGGACGCGCTCGAGTGGTTGCACTCAATCCAGCGGTTATGGACGCATGATCAACTTCCAGGTGGCCAAGATGGCAAGGAGGAAAAAAATCCCAACCTGACATGAAGCCCAGTGAACGTTAAATCAATGTTCAATTCACAAACATTACTGTCGTTGAATCTACAGGTTTTTTATTGTTGAGAAATGCATGTTGAACAGACGTCCAAATGTAACTCTTGAAACAACTACAGGCAGTGTCGGCATGAAGACACAGTTTGAGGCTGTTGAATCAACGCTTAAGATTACACACATCACAGTTGTAAAATCCATGGTTTATTATGGGTTAAAATAAACATTAAAAAGACATTTAAATGTAGCTGTTGAAAAGATCACAAGCAGCATCACATTAAAGACATAGTTTATGGATGTTGAATCAACGTTAAAAACACCAACATGACAGCTGTTTAATTAAGTGTTTATAACGGTTGAAAAGGAACGTTGAAAGACGTCCAAATGCAACCCCTTGAAAAAACTGTGTCGGCTTAAAAACACAATTTAAGGCTGTGAATCAACATTAAAATTACGTACGACAGCTGATAAATCCATGGTTTATTATGGCTTAAAATGAACGTTAAAAAAAGACGTCCAAATGTAGCTGTTAAAAAGATTACAGGCAGTGTCGGCATGGAATCCACAAGACCTCTAAAGGTGTCCTGTGGTATCTGGCACCGTTGTGAGGTAGGGCCTCCATGTCCATCTCCATCTGATGGTCCTTTGTTGGATCTTGCAGTCTGACTTAGAAATGTATTTTCTGGATATATTTAAAATCAAATGTTGGTAATGGATATGATTAATAGTCCACCAAAGAAGTGACCTTTTCAACAGATTTTACAAATTCATGGACATGAATAATTGGCCATCAAGAATCAACTCAGCGAAACATTTGAATGCTTAAATGGTTCTTTGCCTTGTTAAAGGGCTCTATTTGATACACAACCTGTATATGTATATGATTTTTAATACCTGTCATGTTCAGTCCATAAAACCTGAGCTTATTTCTATTAATTGACATACAGTATATAATGAGGCACAGTACAGGGCTGTCTATCATAACAGGAAACATGCATTAAAGGCATAAAAGACTGCAATAGTGAATGGAAGTGAATTATGACTGATTGAAGGGAGATAGAACCACACAAATATTATTATTCATTGGGTGATAATGCAGAAATTGGCCCTTGATGTGGTTCTTCCCTTCCCTACTATTTTATAATATATTTTATATATTGATTTAGTCAATATATCTCCAGCAAGATGTTTTGGTAGTAAGCAGAATTCACTAATTACAGCAAGTCCCCCTTACCCTAAGCCAGCAAAGCCTCCCCATACCAATACTCTACCACCACCATGTTTGACTGCTGCAGTGAAGTTCTCATTGCAGAATGTTGTATAAGCTTCAGATTCTGTGTGATCAGTTCATGATCTGAGCATCTCAACTCATCTCTTTAAATAAAATACACAGATTTGTGTGGGCTACCTTTATATCTCCTCTTAAAAAGCTTGGTGTGTTAGTGTTCACTCTCTGTATTCCTTTACTGTGTTAATTATTCCTCCAGTCACATCTTTTATATCTCATCCAAAAAAGTAAAGAAATTACTGAACCCAAACTGATCAAATCATGGTAAAATTGTGTGCTAAACGTAATTGTTTAATCAATAATAAAAGAAATATGATTGGATTAAGCTCTAGTGAGGTCAGATATTCACAGTAAAAAGCACATCAAGAGGATTAATGTAAAGTGCTCTGATCTCAGACAAAACACAGAGTGTGAACTGCAGTGTTTGAGCTAAGTCATGATATCAAATGTGAGGCAAACCCTCTCTCTTTCTATCTCTTCCTCTCCGTCTCTGACCCCAGCTTTGAGTCTCCTCTGGGCAGACTTGGACTCAGTTGAAGGCCTGGGACTGCACCCCACCCCACCCCCTTCCTTTGCTTGGTCTAATTAAGAATAACCCAAGCTGAGAGCGTATATTATTGAACAGTGAAGGCTGCCATCTCCCCTCCAACTACATTCACCAAGGACCTAAACACACACACACACACACACACACACACACACACACACACACTCATACAGAGTCATTTCAACCACAACCACTGAAGTCATAGCTAGAGACTCATACCAAATACATACACACATACACACAAACACACACTCTCTCTTAATGTGGGCAGCAGTACAAAGCAGGCATATGGCATACAGAACTCGTCTCAAATATATAATTCCGACCTGGGCTACATTTTAATCGAGAACCTCAGTGAGGCCTCCAGAAACGCATGAGCATCAAAGCCAAGAGGAGGAGGAAGAGGAAGAGGAAGGGGAAGGAAAAGAGGAGAGGAAGGTAAGGTACTGTGAGTGTCTGCATGTGTGTGGGTGTGTGTGGGTATGTGTGTGTGTGTGTGTATGCAGGGGACAGATAAATGCCACCAGGGTGCGGAGGTCCATCTGAGGTCTATGAAACAGATAAGACATGCATGAATCTTTGCAATCAGTGGTGAATAATAAGGGCATGTGTAGCAGCTCCAGTGACAGCATCTTCTCTACATGAAGAGAATGTAATGTATTCATTAAAATAAAGAAGATATTACCCTCTACTGGACAAAGCCTGAAGCCCACCGCTGAGCAAGAAGCCGTACCCTCAATAACATCAGACATGGAATGATGCCAATGAATCTTTTCAGTGTTCTTTCCTGTTCTGATCTGGTTAGATTTAGGATGTAATTTTGTTCGGTACAACGGCTTTAATATATGTGTATACTTTATTACAAGCCCTTCTACCCTTGTATCTTGCGTGTCCGCTAGGCTGAGATCCAGGATTTTGCGCAGATTTTATTTATTACTATTGTTATTCTATTTCTATAAATACCACATGACTTACAGCAGGTCAAACAAACCAAAAAAAAACAACTGCCCCTCTCCCTCTGCTCCACCTCCCTCTCCTTTTGTGTTCAATAAATGAAATGTGTGTCTAAATTAATGCTTTACAAGCCTCCGTAGAGGTTTTATAAAATGATAAAAAACTAATCCTTGGGTGTGAGCCCTGTGTGCATTTGTGTGCTTTTGTGTGCTTGCTTGTGTGTGTGTGTGTGTGTAGGTCCTGCGACCCTGAACACAGTTGAGTTATGGCATTCGGCATCTCTCGGATTACTCCTTAATATTTCATTGCATGAAAATCCACGGTCATACATCTACTGCAGGTGTGTCACTATTAATCACACTCTACACGGAGGAAAACCAAGGCTGTCCACTCAGCCAGGATACACATTGAAAAGCAAACACACACACACACACATACACACACACACACACACTAAACTCAGACAAACAGAAGTACACACTAAAGGCGGGCAATATGAACTTTAGCATAGTATTTATTTTACCAAATCATATCATGACAACAATTATTGAAGGACAAAAGTAATTGCTCCCTTAATCAATCAACCAATTAAATAAATTGTGCTGATAATTGGGATCAATTAAGCTAGACACGTGCAGGCTTGATTAATGCCAGCCCTGTTAAATCTAAACATGAGAACCGTTTCAGCAGAATAAAGTAAGCTAAAAGGTCCCAACAAGCAGCACGCGACACTGCAGTCACAATAAAGTGTGGAGGAGAAATAATTAGTTTATTATTCAGATATATCAGTATTAGGGATGTCCTGATCAAGTCATTTTACCCCTGATCTGATCTGAGTCTGTTAATGCTGAGTATCAGCCAATACTGATCCAATCTGATCTTTGTGTTTGTATAAATAACAGTCACACAGTTTAGATCAGATGAGCTGCTAATTAATACTGAAGTAAATTCCTTTCATTTAAAATGTGGTTATGTCACTTTGTGTGTATGTGTGTGTGTGTGTGTGCACACTCTGGACTGATATCTGTATCAGAGTTGTTTATCAACTACTGGTGTGTAATAACTGGCTTATAGTGGGTGAATGTTCTGTGTGAGATTTGGGATTATATAGCGTGTGTGTTAGCATTAACATTACGCCCCACTTCAGTGATGGTTTAAAAGCAAAGAAAAGATTGATGAGCAATGTGAGCGGTTCTCCTGCTGGTAAAACAGAACATTTTAGTAATATATAAAGGTTCAGGCATTATGGTGTTTTCGTGTTCCACTGTAAAATAGCTCCACGCTGCAGACTCTTAACTCCTTTATTTACCTTCTGAGAACCTCTGATCTGCTGCTGGCTGGAATAAATGTCCATTAATGGCGCCCTGTGGACACCAGTATGGAAAGGGTTACAAGGCATTTCCAATAGACCAGGCCTCCTTTAGATAGAGACTGAGGGAAATAGTATCCACTAGAGAGTTACAAAGTGAAAACCACTTTTCAAGCCTTTAGGAAAAATATTCTGTGACCTAAATGCCCAGTTACATCTGTCATAAAGCTACACTCAGCACTCCACAATGAGAACTTAAGTCAAACATGGTGGTGGTAGTGTAATGGTATCAGGGTGCTTTGCAGGTTAAGAGCCTGGGGAACTTGCTTGTTGTGTCCATTAATTGTTTTGTCCATGATCTAAAATTTAAGCAGCAACTAAACCATCACAAACACACACAAAGTCCATACTTTAGCCCCGTTGAGATGCTACGGCAGAACGTTAGATGCTTAAACGTCCTCCAGCAAGTAACATCAGTTATATACATATATGCCAGGCCTGTATATTAAATACAAATAAATATATATAATTATATATAATATATATGTGATGAAAAAAACAGGCAGTGTAAACACACATCTACGCATCTCTGATAACTGCAGACTGCAGAAACACTAACTAGGGCATCAGAGCAATCTTAACTAGGACTGACCTAGTTAACCTAGTTCTGTTTCTGCATCACTTTACACAACTCTTCTATCTTTTTCTCTTCTTCACTGCAGTCTAGTTTTTTTTTCACAGTGAAGGTCTGGCAGTAGAGCAACACATACTTGACCGTACTCAATTACTCCCTGATCCTGACTTGGGCGGTGCAAGATCCAGAAAAGCCTTTTCAAAGAAACTCGGACACTTACTGCTGGCTGACTGCTCACCTGCTCCCCACTCGTATGATGACACTGAGCAGCAAACAGCTTAACTCGAGAAGCACAGTAGCAGTCCAAAGTTTGGACACACCTGTCTGAAAGCTTGTTTTCCACGGCCTTAAAGGTGGATCTATAGAGTAGTGGTTAAATACCTCAAGTCTAGGAGAGATTTTACATTGAAAATATAATCTTAAATGTAGAGGAGTGTGCAGACATGGGAACACATGAGAATGAAGGCAGACAGATTACTCTGAAGAAACAAAATCAACACTTTTTTGATTGCATTTACATCCAGCATTTATCTGACACTCTGATCCAGAGCGACTTACAAGATTACTTGTATTACAGAAGTGGGGCCAAAGTACTGTTAGATGTCTTACCCAAGGACTCTTACTGATGCAGCACAGCATAGTCACCCAGACTGGGAACTGTACCCCAATCATCCACCACCAGCAAGTAGTGGTGTTATCCACAATAACCATATCACTGCATAATACCATCCATCAGACCTCAATTATAAGTTCTTAGATTTTTAAACCTAGTTGAGTAGAATTAATAATGTCTTGTAGAAGCAGTATGGACTGGTAAATGAGGGGAAATTCAGAACAGTAGTATGTTCTATGTTGTGTGAAGCTGTCGATGCTGCTGCTTATTACCCTGCTAATGAACTAATAAAAACTGTGTTTACCCATATCATGAATTAACACCAGAATTTACTAGCATGTGTTAGTCCTGCTAATTATCTGTTAATTAACTCATTGATTTATGAATATTGGGAGACACACGCATCCATTGTTTCTTCCCCAATTAAGGGTATTAAAATGGCGTTCATCCTGTATTTGTTGGAGTAACTGTCTCTACTGTCCAGGGAAGAAGGTTTTCTTCTACATTGTGGAGCTTTGCAGTGAGGATGTGATTGTATTCAGCAACAAGATTGTTAGGATGTTGGATGATCACCAGCATTCCTCATCTCCAGCTCCCCAACTCATCCCAAAAGCACCATCCATCATTCCATTTTTTTTTTACCCCTTTATACCCCTCTAGCCCTTGCCTGTCTTTAGACATGGTGCCAATACAATTATGCTGATCTGCTCCGGAGAGTCCTATTCTATTGCCAGTACTTCTCTAGACAAGCTGTGTGTGTGCATTTGAACATCTGCGTCAGCAATGGGTGCAACACAAAGTAGCCGAATGCATTTATTAGAAGGGTGTCCACAAACATTTGGACATTAGTTTGCTTCCTAGTCAGACTGCATGTTTTTTACGAAGCGTATATCAGTGTTACGCACCGTTACCTTATTATGTCCTTCTTCTCGCTACAGCTGTGTCTCTATTCACTTCAAATCAAATGATCTCCTGTCTCATACATCTTTCCGGCCAATTCATCGCACTGTCCCTTCACACCTTTTCTCTTCCTCCACCAGCTCTTCTCCCTGTCCATCGCTCCACCTTTCTCCCTCCTCTCAGCCGCCCTCTACCTCTCTCTCCCCGTGGCTTCATTATCGCATGCAAAACAGCACATGACAAAGATACACATCACACAAGAAGGTGGACTGCCGAGGCACCCCCCCCCCCTCTCTTTTCCTCTCACTGGTGACATTAGGTGGGGAGCACAGAGAACGATAGAGAGGGGATAGGGGGTCAGTTTGAAGGGAACTATAATGCCTCTTTATCGTTTCCTCTATCAAGTGTTTAATTTTCCAGCCTGCCTTTACGGCAGGAATACCCCACTGGCAACTGTGAGACGATAAATAAGAGCGTATATCCTCCCTCCACCCTCGCTGTCTAAGTAGCACTCCTTCACTTGGCCGTTCCTTTACTCAGTCGTTCTTAGAGAGGGGTAATCCTTCTCCTGTCTTCTCTGGGTGATGCATGCGCTTGCGTAGGCGTCTCTGTTCACTCTGCGTGGGGTGAGTTGTGTGGTGGGGAATAATTTTTAGACATTCTTTTCTATCTGTTTCCTCTCGCTGTGTCGGGAAGGTATGAGTTTAGTGGGGCGGGATATAGAGGAGCCAAGTAAGATGGGGCAGGTGTCCCATGTCATCCTTTTGGTGACATGTGGCTTAGTTGGTGACAAGCACAGTTTTGTAAAAAAAACTTAGGACACCTCATCAAAACATTTGTCTTTTACACATCTGGACATTTGATCAATACTGAGAGATGGAGGTAAGATAACTAAATACATACAACTGTGGAAATGTCTTTAAAATCATTTGTAAAACGAGAAGAAGAATTAATACAAAAGTAATTTTCTTGTGTGGAAAAAGTCAGAACACCCTCACATTTATTATTCCTTAGAATCAGGTGCAGCACATCAGCTGCAGATGACCAGAACATGGTTAGAGAGGATTCTGGAAGAGTCTGTCTTATTTAAACCTCTGGTTTGCTCTTGATGGTTGACGTGAGTGGTGAAGATCACCATGGCCAGACCCAAAAGAAGGTTGTAGATGCAGATGAGTCTGGGAAGAGGTTTAAAAAGATCTCAGAACAGATAGAAATCAGACGTTCCCCTGTCCGCTAAAACATTTAAAGAACAAACGTCCGTGTGTTTAAATATTTTAACAAAGATAAAAGAAAGAAGACTCTTCATGGGTGTTTCATAATTTTTCCACTTGCATATAGGTGTAAACATCCACCTGCTGGTGGCTAAATCTACTGCATGCCAGCCATCTGCTTGAGCTAACATGGCTAATGTAGTGTCTTTGGAGATGCTCAAGCGGGAGTGTAAACCTCTGACTTTACAACAGTTCAATTAGTTCACGATTAGAGATGGTATTACAACAATTTTTTATTCCACTGAAACTGATATAATGTTGCATTAATAGTTTTGAAGGAAAATGTAAAAGTAGATATTTTCCATTGAAGTGCTTCATTTAATTAAAACTACTTGAACGCTCTCCTACCCCACAGGATGACACACAGCTGAACACGACCTAAAAAAGCACAGGAGCTCTTTGTAGTGTTTAATTTGATTGTGTGTCATTGCGTATTAGTATGTTTGAAGTGGGCAGTACATAAACACACACAGTGGGGGGAAGTACTAACAGGGATTTGCTAGTGCGGACCACACCTTGAGATGGAACAGGAGGGTGGATTCAGGGAATATTTTTGACCTGGTGCTCGGGTTGGCCTTTCTGTAGTCTGTGAGAGAAGCCCCCCGGTGGTGTGGTGAGTGATGGAAGAGAGGGGAGGAAGGGAGGAGACAGGGTGGAGGTGGGTGCACCATTTGTTCGACACGGTGTGGAATTGAGAACCGTGGGTATATGAGGACTCGAGGGACAGGAGGAAGAGTTTGGGCGTGGTCCTTCCCCCAAGCTCTGTCATATGTCTGTCAAATGTATTAACAGAATTAAAACATGGGCAAGATTACGTCAATTACAGCTTCTGAATGTTGGTTTTGATACATTTTGAACTATTTGTCCAGTCTTAGGCCAGTTTGGATCATTTAAAAGAAATTTATACTGCTAATAGAGATTACTAGAAATGTACTGGTGTGTTACATGAGTACATTTAGCCACGCTTTAACCTGTTAAAGTATAATAAAAACTGTCCCCAAAAATCATCCATCAGCCCATTGGGTTGTAAGAAAATTGGAATCGGAATAAGCCTTCTATTAAGATATGGGTATTTTAGTACAATTCAGATTTTATTTTCATTTATTTTGAAATACACTGAAAGCACAAACATCACTGGAACTCCTATTAAAGCAATAATGAAAATACAGATAATAAAAACAATAAATGCATCATCTTTTGTTCTCAAAAAAGCCCCAAAATACATTGGCTGTAAACACAGTAGTGGAATACACACAATTAAAAAGGATGTACTGCACTCTGTATTTGCTTTTCATGCTTATAAAAGTCTAGGAATTGATTTTGGCTGAAAAAGAAATGTGTACTTTCTCTTAATGCATAACATTACATAATCACTGCAGCTGTATCGCCAGCCTCAGATCCACGAATCACGATGCATCTACGCTCAAGTATTTAAACATTTTGCTCTACAAAGAAAAAGTGCTAAAAAAGGGACACATGCCAAGAGCATTCCACACACACAAATACACACAAATGCCCGGTTTTAGATAATGCCGCTGTCAGGGAAGAGTTGTGGCTAAATCCGGCCGCTGTGCTTCATGTGCCCATACTTCAGCACGCCCACTGGCCTTGGCACTGAGGACTGGGCACAGCCTCTGGTCCACGCAGGGCTCGCTCTCCCTGGGCCAGGCAGCAGCTGGCCACAGGCATTCCTGGCACCTCCAGGAGGGTCTGATTTCAAGCCCAGCTTTTTCTCTCTCTATCTCTCTCTCTCTTCCTGAATGCCTGGGGAGGTCTGGTCTACTTCTGCCGAAAAATTAGACACATCTGTTCGCTCTGGCAGCTGGTGGGAGGGCTGGGTGTAATTGTCACACCTGATTGGGCAGTTAGTGCAGATTAAAGAATCTGATTGGTGGGCTGGGGGGCTGCTGGGTTTTGCTGGGTGCTTGCTGGCAGCTCACCACTATTACTGGTTCTGTCTGCATCGACTGCATCACTCATGCTAACAGTGGGCCTGATAAATAGGATAAATACACCTGCTCGAGTCAGAAAGCTTGGGTCATTTTTTACTGACCAACAGCTATAAATGTGACTGCCTTAGTGCTATTTTTTTTTGTCTGCTATGTTTTCTAATGCAATTTGACACACACACACACACACACACACACACACACACACACATTTTTATACACCATCATTCCAGAGAACATAGTTCTACTGCTTTATACCCCTCTAGCCCACGTCTAGCATTAGGCTTATTAGGCATCCTTATTAGGAGTCCTGTGCTGTTAGTAACACTTCTCTACAGGGACTAGGCAAGCTGTGTAAATTTATATATATAAACATGGATACATAACACCTACAAGAGATTTACTTTCTATTAGTAAATTTACAGGTGATTTCCCCTCACATTGTGATATTTCAGCTGACCTTTATAAATGTTTATTAAGCTGCGTCAGTGAAAGGCTCCTTCAGGGGTCAGATATCTTTATAAATGCTGTCCTTCACTAAAAATCATACTGATCCTAAAAAGGTGTGTTTTGTTACACCCTTAATTTGTCATTTAAAAAATATGCACCATTGTTTCTATATCATGAAGACTGATGGTCATCTAATTCTGAGTCTGTTCCCAGTCCTTTCCTCCTCATCCAATAACAGCACAACAAGCACCAGCACACCACAGTCAGGTTGAATAAAGGCTCCGCTAATTACCAGCATACGGGCCCAGCTTAGAGCCATGGAACGGCCATCATCACACGATCATGTGGTCGCACTTCTTATTCTGGTCTCATGCAAGATACCATTGCATGAAAACTTTCGCACTTCAGTCGAGAGCTGTGGAACCAGTGCATCGCTGGCCTAGAAAGAGAAATCTCTTATGGCTGAAGTAGTCAGTTCTTTGACATCATATTTCTGGGAGACGAGGACAGGCGCACACCGCATCGGCTATGCGGAGAAGGAGTCCCAGCTACACTAACAAGACGGAATGAAATCCGGCATTTCCCTCATAACTTTAAAGCAATTTCCATCAAATACATAACTGAGTTTGATTATAAATCATTTTGCATATGATCATAGGGTTTGGGGGTTTACGTGCGGTAGGGGCCATTATCTGTTACCATAGAGACCTGCTCAATTCATTATTATTCATTAGCCTTAAGTCCATCAAATGGCAGTTCACAAACGAGCAATTCTTACACCCGGAAATGGTTTAAAATGAAAGAGGATTAAATTCAGGACCTGAAATGAGCACGGCCAAGAAGCTGTTTCCATCCACACAACAATATTCACGGGTCAGTTTTGTCTAAGTGCAATCTGCCATGCCATTTCCGTATAGTAATGTGGAGACACATTTGAAGATAAAACACACACACACACACACACTCACTCATTGTTACAAAAGCATCCCTATTTCCACTCTGTCACAAATATATCATGATGCACGTCATAATTATAGCCCTGGTGTATCATCATTATTCTATTAATAATTACTGCATCCCTGTCACCTGATACCATCAGTGTACGCATCAGCAGTCAGAGAAATAAGGCCACCGCCAAGGCAGCGCATCATGGTGTGATGTTTTTTGCAGATAAATATGAATTTACAGTATTTGCTATATATAAATATATATATATAAATTGTTCTAAATTGCCACTTTAATTCAAAGACAGATTTGATTATAAGTAAAAAAAATAAAGGTCAGTATGGTCAGACTGACTGCGGAATAAATGACTGATTCATTTATTAATGGAATGGGATGCATTATTTTATTTGGTTGTGTGGGTGTGGGTGGGGCAGTACCCCCTGCTGGTACCATGAGTACATTTTGAAAGCCACTCAGACGGGAAGTGTTCTTCCGTTACGAACAACAGTGGCGTCGCTCCTTTACAATAAAGCACCGGCATCGTTGACTATTACTCTGCAAAAATGCTCAAACTGAAACATGGCAACGCACGTTGCACAACAGGTGCTGTTGAATAAATCTTTCTGTCCATCTGTCTTAGACCCCCACTCACTTCACACCACCTAGGTAAAGTGCCTAGCCAAAAAATATAATACTAATTCCTGAACATTGCTATGCCAATGAAGAACTTCCTCGAGCACCTAACAGCTGCATGTTTGATAAAAGGTGCTGAGGACCGACTAAAGGCATTAATACGCTGAGCCACGGCGCCGGTGGTCCGGGACATATTTCTGCCTGCTGTCTGGATGGCAGCACAAGGTTGCGACACAGCCTGCAGATTTACGGGCAGGTCATGACGAAATGATCACAGTCGCATTGGGAGGTAATAGGACCATCAATAAGCTGCTGTGGTGTGGGCTGTAAAAATAGTACACATAAAAACGGCGTAATTGTGAAATTTCTCCCTTGAAACTCTCCCAGATCTTAAAAAGGCGGAGGCCATCCGAGCAGCAGGCCGGCGTGCGTCTGAGAGAGAAGAAAGAATCCTCGCCAACTTTCCGGGGGGTTGTGCAGACAGGAGCAGGCGTTTGTTTTGACGTGTGGCGATGTGACATGGCATGACAAAGAGGAAAATAAAGTCTTTCAAAGATAAAAATGCCTTTTTAAGTGGAACCGCTGCGTCCCCAGACAGCTGCAAATCAGCACACTAGGCTTCAGGTGACAATTTGCTTTTATGTGCTTTCAGCACATGAGCCTACGATAGGTTTGTCTGTCTGTGGTGCTTTATAAGAACCAATAAGTGCTCCTATAGAACAATAACATCCTTAAATAATCATTTAGAATAGTTGACCTAAACCTTCAACCCTAACCATTAACTTGACCCCAATGATAAGCCCAAAAAGGCACCCAGTAGGCTAGTGCATGAATCCTAAATCTTTGTATATTCATTTTACATTAATGTGCAAGTGAGGGTGTTAGGAAATCTGTTAGAAATGGTTCTACTCTAGTCAGGTCAGAACACACCTGACTCCCTTACTACAAATTATATTAGAAGAGAAACATACATTTACATACATTTACTGTATTTTAATAAA